>NW_027062644.1:439015-470114 GCF_032884065.1 Artemia franciscana | reverse complement strand
GTATATTTGGGTTTTATTTACCCCTTTCTAACTCGGATATATGTTCAAGCTCCAGCTTATCAAAAGTTTTCTTGTTGTTATGGCAAATTTTTCACCTGCTGTTTAGATGGTTCAAATTGATCTCTAGCGGTACATTTTTTGTCAGAAAACTGGTACAGTTTATTTCAAAGCGCTGAAAACGCTGTATAGTGCACGCATATGTATACTTAACTAGACAGTCCGCCTCATACCAACTCAAATTAACTAAGGTTTTTTAAAAGTCAAACATAGTATTTTCAAATCAGTATATAATGCATAAAATATGCTCCAAAGTATGTAGGATAGAATTAGAAAGCGATTGATTAGAACCTCTGGAACTTATTCTCCATTACACCATTAAAGAATAATTAAAAAACGTTGGTTTTCCTACATATTTTTTAAAGACGAATTGTAGTGATCCCTCCTCTTCTTTTCTTCAGGAGTCATGCTCTAAAATTGGAATAACAGTTAAAGAATATGAAAGACTTTTTGAATTATATAAGAGAAAGCAATGTTTTCCTGAAAGAGCAGGTAAATACCAAGAATTACTTCGTTTGGTTTGGGATTGGAGAAGGATAAACTCGTCTCTTAACAAGGTATTTACATTTTTTTTTTTTCTTGTTTCCTCACAAAATGTATCAGGAGTGAATATAAAATGTATTTATAAGTACATAGTATACGTGTAATATAAGCATAACCGGAAAATAAATTTAAGATAATCCAAAACATAGAAGGAATTTTTTGTATATAACATTTGGTTTCCTTTATATATTTTGCTTTTATTGCGTGCAATAATGACGGAAGGAGACTTCCCACTCTGTAAAATCTGAATGTTTGTAATATTTTTTTTTTATAAACCGTTTGTCCAAATTATTTTTTTGAGAAAAGGATTTTGTTGATCACCTAATTAGCAAAAATGCCAATTTTAAATTTATATCAGTGTATGAATAGAAAGCATTTATTTTTTCGGTAAAACTTTTATTCCTATTTTACATGTTTTATTATTTTCAAACACAAATTTAAACCAGGTTGTTTAGACTCGTCTTAGAATTGACCTCAGTGATTAAAAAATATTTTCTGCGTACTTTGCTCTATATTTTTTGTGCCTTCTAAACACACCTTTAGACAAATTATTGAATTTTTTGAGAAATGTCAAAAAAGATAGAATTGTAGTACCGCAAAGAGGGGTGAATAGATATGTAATATAAATGGAATAAAACAATAATGCTAAATTAAATATCAGAAATAAATGGAAAAGTTATCTGAAATAAGGGATATATAAGGCAATTAAGAAAAAACAATGCTAATATGTACCTAAATAGCTTATCTGTGAGTACTTAGAGAAAAAAGATAAATTATGATATTCTCTCAATCTGAAAATATAAATATTTTTCTTTAACAAAGGTTATCGCTAAATTAGTTGGATCTTTCGAGCTTTTTCCTAAAAGCACGAGCCGTTTCTCCCACTCTTTCTTTTTATTTAACTGAATTTTAAAGTATCAGAAACCTGCTGTAGCCCAGTGGATTGATGCTCTGCTTGGCAATACGGAGCACCAGGGTTCGATCCCTGCTGCAGCAAGGTTGGGTGACAAGCTTGCTACTTGTCCCTGTAAAATAACACACAGCTGACTGAAACGTCGAATCGACGCCTTTTGTGCCAGTAATGGCTCGGAAGAATCTTTATCCTTTTTTTTTATCCTAAATTATCAGACTTTCATGTCGTCTAGACCCTTCTTCCATTGATACGATCAGCCCGACAGTGTCCAGACTTTTCGGATTATCGCATCTATAGCACCTGTAATCCATATACAACCACTGGACGAGTGATAGTTTCAGAACCTTGTGTTCAAATGGTGCCAAGGGATTTCCTAGCCGATGATTTTGACGATGAAGCTATTAGTTTCAGAAGTGCTTTTGTTGCAAAACAAGGTAAATAATTTCGTTTTAAGATCTGTCTTTTTTCTAATTCGACTCTTTTTTGCCATTAATTCAGTAAATGAAATCTACGAAACTTTATTTTGTAGTTGGTCAGCATGAACCTCAAAGTCTGTTTTTAAAAGATGCTTCTCCTTTTTTATTTTAATGTTTTGAGCTATTAAAGCCTAAGAGGCATACTTAGGGGGTGAAGTTTTTGGGCCAGCACCTCCTTCCACCTCCGAAATTTTTACAGTTTTCTCCTAAGAATTTCATATGTTTTTCATATTATTTATATTTTTACTATTTTTCGAATTTGATCACTAAAACTCAACAAAATACTAGCCCTCTCCGGTATGAACTCCTGTGCATGTATCTTATTGACAGGTAAATTCCAGGAGCAGATCAGGAGTTAAGGCTTCTAAAATATACAGGCCAATTAATTAAATTTTTGATGCGATTTTTTACACAGCATAGTATATAGAGCATGTTCACCAGAAATTTCTTTTAAACGAAACATATTTATTGCAAGTTAGTGTCACTAGTGTGAGATAAATCATCTTATAAATTTCATATTATAACGTTTATTATTGGCTATCTACTCTTTTCTATCTTTTCACATCGAGGCTAATTGACCTTTCTTTCAGCTTCTTATTCTTAGAACACCAGGATCCAAAAAAAAAATAAAGAGAGGAGATGTTCATGCTATGTTTTTCAGTGTCCCCGTAAAATTGCTGAACCAGTATGGAACCATCTGCTTTTACTCACTTTTACCTTTACTCACTTTTCACCACTTTCACTCACTATCACTGCTTTTACTCACTATCTAGTGTTCAACCACTTTTCTATGATCACTTTTCTTTTGATTTCAACCAGTTTTCTATGAAGAAAATTTGGCGCTTTCATTACTTCACTTTTCTTGCTGTCTTTCAAAATAAGTGGTTGGGACAAGAAACTAAAATTGGGTAATTTATCTCACCAAAGAGTAGGAAAGACTGATAAATGAGCAAACTGAAATTCATCTCGGAGAAAATAAATATAACAATGCCATCTAGAGTTACCAATTAAATTCATAAAGCTAACTTATTTTCTTTATACTAATCTCTAAATGTGTTCTAATCTCTATGTAAGTTAGTTCCCTAAGTGTTTTATAATAGAAAAAACGAGAACAAAATAATCTACATACTTTTAAAACAATTCAAGATGGATCTGAATAAACATAGATCTTTAATTGAAGTCTAACTTCTAGGAACTAAAACTAAGACTTTTCCAAAATCACCTAGTCCTGTGGGATAGAGCTTTATTGCCAGTGGTGCTGGTAGTTTGAATTCATTTTGTACCCACGTTTAGGCACCTCTACTCTTTTCTCTTTGGCATATTCTTCATGTCTACCTTACTTTCCAATTTCTTCTCTTCCACACTCCTCAGTATCTTCCTCTTTTCTTCCATGCTCTTCCAGTTTTTCCCCTCCCTACCTGTTGGTTTCTTGTTCTTCTTCTACCTACATCCATAGTTTTTCACTTTAGATCATTCTCCGAACTTTAGATCATTCTCCGAGTAAAAGTCTAAGCACTATCACAATTCTGGCTTACTGAATGAATAGACCTGAAATAAATACATCCAATGATATAAGTATCTTATCCTTTTGGTTTATGCCACATATGTAGGCATCTCACAAAGTTAAATGTTTCACAAGGAGCATGAACCTTAAGACAATGAAATGCCAAAGCATGGTGTTAGCATCAAAAGTTACTAGCACCGGACATTCGCCTAAGTAGTCACTAGAAGGAGAAATTAGGTCCAGAGACTAGGACTAGAATGAGGACATTAGCCTTTAGAAATTTGTATGCTTGTCTCTTTGATTAGAATCCCTAGCTTGAAACAAAACAAATAGAAAATTCCTGTGAATCGTAATACTAATAATAAGACCCGTGGTGCTTAGTTCCCTTTTGGTAGGCTGGAAACTGGTGTGAAAAAAGGATAAAACGGGGGAATTTTTATTGATTAAATAGGAATAAAACAAAACTAATGAGAGCACATCATGACTGAAAAAAAGCCTAGAACTTACTTGTTATATTTAAAAATAATAAAAGCTCTTTGTTTACCAAGAAACTCATTAATTATAGATAAGATAAGTAAGATTTTATTGCAAAAGTCCGTGGGTCATAGCAACACACGAAGCAAAAAAGGCCGAAAAACAAAACACAACTTCAAATAATACAGAACAACACAATAAATTCAATATTTAACCGATGACAACCATGATAAATTTCAACGCCTACTTTATAATATTATCCTCTGTACACATCTTGTAGCCTATTTAACATCCCTGTACACATCTTGGCCGTCCAAAACCTAAACATATTCGGAGCAAAAAGCAACGTTTAAGCTTTCGTGGTTTGAAGTTAAGAGGCTACATCAAATTTCCCCGTCAGAAAACAATATCCTTTGGCTATTATCTCTCTATTATACTAGTCTTATCTTTTTCTCTTTGAAAATTTCTTCATTTTTGGCTCTTCTTCTTCGTTCGCTTTCTCTCATCACCTTCGCTCTTTCCCGCTCACTTATTCACACATTCACTCTGTATATATTTTATTTTATGAACTATATTCTTTGGTAAATCAAAGTGTGTCAGCTGCATCATAGCTAAGATAATCTATGGCTTAAATCGAATTAGGTCTGGTCTTGTTTGCATGGACACAGTATTTACAGTGTTAGTCAGATGGAATTTTAAATAGAATCTGCCTTGGTAATGCTCATTATTCCACGCCTAGGGATATGCAAAACCAAAAGAGCTTTAAAGTGAAGAAGATTCTTCAAGAAATGTCTACGTATATATTGTTTTCAAAATATTTTATTAAGATTCTGTTTTTTTATTCATTTTGGGATTTCCATTTTTTTTTTTTTTTGTATTTTTTTAGGAGTAGTAGTAAATGATAATATGGCACTAAATAAAAAAATATGTAAATTCTGTGAAGGAATTTACAAAGAGATAAATTCTCTGGAATATAAAATATAAATAACTAACAGTTTTTGTTATCCTCTCTGCAGTATATGGACAAACCTGGGGAAGGGTCTTGATGTGTAGAGCTACCAGAAAAGGTTTTAGAGCCTAGGTATCATCACAATGGCTCAATAGAATTAAAATATACATTTTTATCATACTGCAATCTGAATAAACTAATTATGAGGGAACCCTGCTTACTGAAAAAGAAGCTTTGTGGCTACGCCCCTCTCCTGCATTTCTTAATATTGCCTAACTTTTGTCCCACTCTCTTTTTTCTTTGTTTCTTATTGGTCAGCCTAACGGTTTGGAATGACTAACTTTGTACAGTTTTTCTCTGATGAGACTCCTAGGACCCTTTGGTTTCTTGGAGATTTCCTAAAAGTCCCGAGATCAAGATAGAGAGAGAGAGAGGGAGGGAGGGACATAAGCTAATAACAATACCCACCGCTGAACTAAAATGGAAAAGCATGAGATAGGAATAGTATGTATTCTGCAGCGGTATTCTGAGACAAGTTTTTATTCAGACAGTTAAGCATAAGTAGAAATGTAAACTCTTGTTTTTGTTTACCGGTGCCTGGTCGCAAAGTCACAAAAGTATGTCTTTTAATCCTGTTGCTATTTTGGTAAATGATTAATTATAGTTGTAATCGTTCGGCTAAGAATTTTGGCTTTTGGATTTAATTAAAATTTCTGTCGGGAAATAGTTTGATTTCTCGCACAAGCAGAGCAAGTAATTTATAAGAAGAAGTTAATCATCTTCCAAAAGATTTTAATTGAGTCAACTTATCTCTGACAAAAGCGTTTTCTTTCTAGGCATTTCTTGACGAATTCAAATCTAGCAAATTCCTTTCTAGACAAAAGCAAATTCTAGGCATTTCCTTTTTGAATATATAGTCTCAGAGCTCTTTCTATTGCCCAACTTTGTTGAAATTATTAAAGTAAGTTAAGCAAATCCTAATATATTTCCGAGAGCCACAAAGTATTTCATCATATCCTTGAATGTATAAAAGTTTTCTGGAAAGCCTTATTGACCTTAAAAAACGACTTGTGAGTCACCTTGTTGGAGCTGGGTTATTGTATAAAATTGCCCTTAACTTTTCTTTTTTCAGGTCATGTTCTTGTTTCTGGAGACTATAGCCAATTGGAGCTTAGAATTTTGAGTCATTTTAGTGAGGATGAAAATTTACAACGCATATTTCATAGTAAAGGAGATGTATTTGAGCTCTTAGCTAGTAAATGGAAGCAAAAACTTATTCATAAGGTAAGTATTCATTTTGTGTTAGTTGTGTATCGAATCGATAGCCGAATGTGGATGCCTGGTGAGTGGTAGTGCTCCTAAAATGCTGTTGGTTTGGTATCGATGCGTGCTTTTTACAAATACGACAAATTCAGTTTTGTTGTTGTTCCCTCTCCCCGACATCATGTTAGCAAAACTGGTGAAAATCATCGCTTAAAGTAGATTCAGACCATGCTAAAAATTGAACAGCTTCATCGAAGGCTACACTTCTGTTTGGAGTGATCTTCCTAAGAAAGTATCCCATGAAATATATCTGCTAACTCTTTCGACAGAAGCTGCAAAAGACACATATAATCTCGAATCGGAACAAGGTAAAGGGCCAGAGACAGAATCTCTTGAAGGAAAAAAATGTTATGAAGTAAAATTTTAGCTGGACAAGTTATGTCGTTTTTTTTGTTTTTTTTAATGATACAATACTATTTGACCATTTTATGCCATTCATTGTGGTATAGACAATGGGACCATGAACCTCATTGCCATAGTACTGTTGGATTTATAATTATTACCTTTATCGTTTCTGTAAATTTTTTAATGACAAAAATAAAATTTCAACTGGACCAGTTATCACGCTACCTCATAAATGACAGGAGGTTACAAATAATCGTTTAGTACAATTTTTAATCGTGAAATTAAAAGGAATCGGGGGCACAGCCGGATTTTTATTTTTCCATTCTTCAAATTCTTCATTTTTAGTCATTTTAATTTTTTCGCAGGAGGCTGAACCTCATTTTAATTTTACCTATCATAAGCCATCCCTTTATAGGCAGATCACATCATAATTATAGAATTTAGAACGGTGAATAATAATAGAGTATTCATATTGTCCATGATGTAGTTTCCGCTCAAGGGAAATTAAAATCATTTCAGATATTTTAAAGGGAACCTCGAGAAGAACGCCGGATTTGAAATGCAGAATCAAGGATCGACTTTGATCCACCAGTCATACAGTTCCAATCCTTATGCAATCTCGTTTAAACAAGATGCAGATTGGCTTATTGCTAATAACCTGTTGCGTGTGGTTTGAGGCTTTTTTGGGGGACTACTACGGTCCTATAATTATACAGAATGCAATTCCTTGTATGATTACAGTTCAAGCAGGGAGTATCAGAGGAAGGTATTCGTGAAGGTATTGGATCCAGCAGCGTTGGATCCATCTCAGACAAGTTAGAGCCATCTTTGGTGTCACTACTTTTAATAATTCTAATAAGTTTTTTAATGAGCTTTCTATTAAGCTTTTCAGCTCGGTCTGTTCACCGATAATGCTAGAAATAATTCTGCTGTTAAAATACTTCAGAAAGCAGAAATGACTCAGTAGCCCACATCACGTATTACTACCATCAGTACCAAATATTACAATCCCTTTGTATTATTTGATATTCATAACTTTTTATATCCAGGTCTCGTCTGAAGAAAGGCAGCAAGCTAAACAGATTTGCTATGGCATTATCTATGGACAAGGTGTGAGTTCTCTAGCTGATAAACCAAATGTGATTGAATCAGAAGCAAGTGATTTTATAGTGGAATTTAGAAAAGCCTATCCTAGTAAGTGTTTTCTTTTTCTAAAACTTTTGTCGGGTTTCAAAAATTGACGAAAAGGTGTCTGGAGAAATTTGACACAAACTTCCTCTAAAAAAATGACAGAACGACTAGAGGCACTTTATATCACCTACCCCTTTCTAAAAAAAATATTTTTGAATATTTTTTCTAAAATTTTTTTTCAATATCTTCTCTAAGGAAACCTTCATAAATGGAGTTCTCCAGTCTTCCATTCCCACCTCCCTAATACATAGAGACTTTCGTGAATTTCCTTTTGATTTCTTATATTTACTATATAACCCACCTATTTTTTGTGCGTATTTGGAACTCAAATACGGATTTTAGTTCGATAAAAATCGGTCATACGTTTCTTAGACAGCACTTCAAGGGATATTCATCTCATCCTCAGTAAGATTGATTCAAAGCCTCCGTTTTTTTCTTGGAAAAAATGAAAAACGTACCCTCCAGAAGAGTCCTCTGATATCCCACTCTCTCCCTCTCCTAATACTGGCACTTTTGTGGATCTGCGGTTTCTCAATTCCTTATATTTAAAATTCACTCTTTGATAACGTTTGTACTTTTTTGTTTTATGTGTTTACTTAAATTAACTTCATTATACAAAGTTTGTCAAAAATGTATTTTCAACAGTAGGCTACTAAACAAAATTCCAGAAGTTGCTGATCAATTACTGTGATTGTTCATTTATTACTATAGTAAGGATTCAAATTATTCAGTTCGACAACTCTTCGTTACTACCATTTTATTAGAAATTTTGATCATGCACCCCCCTCCCCATTTGTTGAATTTATAGCAGAACGGTGGACATTTGTGTCTTGGTTAATCAGCAATTTTGCATAGGACTTGTAAAGAAAGAGATAAGATTTCTGAAACAAATTCGAATTCGCTTTCATTTCAGTGCAATTCCTAACCGCACGTGTCTTTGTTCTGCACTTTCGTTTTTGACATGTTCTGACTCGCTGTCGCTGTTTTTCTAACCACAAGTTCACTTTCATTTGCAGTATGTTCTGTTACAGTCCTGCAAGATGGTCCAGGTTGTTCATTGGTTGATTGTTCTGGTGGTTGGACAAAAACTTCTTTTTTTCCTTAGAATCATTATTTATAACAAATATAAATTTGCTTTTTTTTAGGTTTTCTTCTAGGTATATTTTTCATACTTAGAATTTTTGTAGGTGTATATTATCAATATTTGTATTTACTTTAATAAAGAAATGTAATATTGAAGTATTACTCAGAGGAGACCGGAGTGGAAAAGGAAGAAGAGAAAGAAAGAGCAATAGGCAGCAAAGTGGAACATTTTTTGTGCATATTCACAAAAATGTGTTGAAAAGTGTAGAAGATTCATTTTATAAGTCTTTATCTGTCGATTGGAATCGCTCTTGAATCAGTCGAGGTTTGTTGTCAATATAACCATAATCATAGCCATAGTTTTGCCACAGCCAACGTATGGTAAGTCTTTTGAGTTTAGTGTGATCACTCATAGTACTTATTTAATGTATGCTGTATACTAATTTGTGCTTTCGTATTTAATGTATGTTTACTTCGGTATTTAATTTAATGTATACTTTGGTATGAATACTTTCGAGGGAATTTTTATTTTGGAATACAGTAATGCTGGTCTTCCGAAAATGTAAATGGTACACGATCTTTTTGGATTTAGTTTGTTTCCAACTTGAAGTTGAATTGTAAGTCAAATATTGTCCTTATGAATGTCGAGTATTTTTCTGATCTTCCTAAAGTTGTTCAGTCAACAATAAAACCTGACATTTCTTGCAGGCACTATCCTTTCCCAAAAAGATTGGGCACGTGACTTTTTTTGTGATTTTTTTTTTTTATAGGGGCCTTCGAATTTATCACAAATACTCTTGAACACTGTCAAAAAAGTGGCTTTGTAGAGACGATCCTGAGAAGACGAAGATATTTTCCGAACATCAAGTCTCAAGTTGTCAGTCAACGAAGTAAATATGTTATTTTAATTTAAAGTTATGAAAAGTAGTTATCTTTAAATCCTTGTTAGTCGGACTTTCTGACGCCATTTAAAGGTTTCCTGATGACAGTTTAGAATGGGGAGGATTTCTGGGCTTAAAAATATTTTTACTATCGTGTTTGCTATCTTTTGAAGGGTTTAGTCCAGAACTTGATTCCGGTGAGGAGACTATGCGGAAGTGTCTTAATATCAATCCCAAAAAGAAGATGAAGAAAAAAGCTGTTAGATTCTTTGGTTGACTTGCAATCGACAAATCACAAAAACTCGGAAACGACGTACATTTTTTTCTGATATTCTGGCTGATATTTTATTTAAAGCTGCTTTCCAGGCTTTCTTAGGATTTCCTAGAAAACTTGTTGAGAGGTCATAAAAATAATAACTTAAAAAGCATATATCTATTTTGAAGGTTCTGGTGCTTTTTCAGCTTCTAATCCGCTAAGTTCAAGATTCTAATCCGCTCAGTAACAGAACTCTAACCCTGCGTATGAAAAAGCAGTTTTGAACAATTATTGTTCTTAGTTACAAAGCTACATGAAAATGTAGCAAGTTGGTTGATTTTGTCAAAGATAAAATACAATTGGGATGTCTAAAAATGTTGTAGCCATCAGTAATCAATAGAGTCAGAAAGATAACCATTTGGTGTGTCTGACTCAAAACTTATTTTATTATCAAGACTCGCTCTAATACAGGCAGGTCCAGTGGTTTGGCTAAATGCTACGATGGCTCAGTACCGCGGTACCAAAGCGACGCAAAGGTATTTTGTTACCGTTGTTGAGGAATTGAACCGGTAAAAATCTGTTTATTTGTCACCAAGTCCAACTTGGATCAACCCACTGGGCTTAGAAAATGTGACAGGGGTTGGTGTTGACACTCATTAACAGCATTAACAGCACGTTGACAGCATCAAACGATTATCTGCGGTTGGATCCTCCTAAAGTCAAACATGGCGCCGGTTATTGTGACACAATAATTCAAGGCCTTGCAATGTGAAACAAATACAATTATTTTTCTCTCTTCCTAGAAATGTGTTTTTTTCTGAAAGTCCCTTCCCAACCCGTAATCCACACCTGTATAAGGTGAGAAAGAACCCCTCCTCATGTGCTGAGAGTCCCTCCCCAACCCGTAATCCGCACCTATATAAGGTGAGAAAGAGGCTAAGGTTCCAATTATATTGTTCCAAGGCCATCCCCCTGAAAACTCTGGGATTTAAGCCCTTTCAAGTCCTTTGCTTATATCTTTCTCCCCCTCCTCCCTCCATTCCCGAACTTTCGCTAGTTGTACTTGTTATGGTTGCAGCGTCAGCTGCAATCTAGTTAATGATGAACTATGGCCCATAATAACCAACAAATAAAAAGCGTGTCGGAAAACTGGCAAGTGAGAAAAAATTTCCATTTTGTAGCTGATTCTGGAGTGGCAACTAGTATCTTGATTAGTCTAAGTAGTAAAATGTTATTTTGAAAACAAGTTTATGGGATATTTGAAAAATTCTGAAACCCCTAAAAAACTGTGTCGGATCGAAACAAAAGTAAACCGTTAGAATTGCTAGAAGCCTACAGGTTCTACGTGATATCCTTGACTAGGATGAAGCAACCGCTGCAACCACGACAGGTTGCTAAGATCCTTTAAATTTTAAAGGATGCAACGTAGAACGAAACAACGTAGCGTATCTTTCCACGTTTTAGAGTTCGATATATTTCGATTAAACTACAGAATTCACACTTTTATAAGAAAAAGTCTATTTCTCTGTTTCCACTCCCGCCATATCTATTTATTACACAAATATTGTCAACCTCAATTTTTCGGTGAGTGTCTATAATGGCTAGTCCTGTCAGTTTAGAGCTTTTTGTTAGTATTTCCTCTTCTATTCATCCTAAAATGCTCGAATAGAGACCAAAATCGTCAGAAAAATATGAACTCTAATGAAGATACATGTAGGTATTTGCTGCAAACTAAGTATAAGAGTCAAAATACTCTTTAAAAAACAAATAATTATGTGTTTGTTGTTTTTGTATTTGATAGGTGTAGATTGGTGATTTAAATTCTCAGTGTTTCAAGCTGTGGTAGATTTCTAATTAATTTTTTAATCTTGAGATTTTCATATGTTCAATTCAGATGTTTAAATCTCGATAAGTCTGTTGAGCACAAAAATAAAAATCTGAAATTTGACTCTGATTTAGCATTAAATAAGAGAACTGTCCTGTAAAAACTTTGATTTATAAACAATTAATCAAGGAAATGTGATTGAATGGAATGTATCAAAATAAGTATAAAAATCCTCAGCGGTATATATAGCAGTTTGGACAATTTTTTGGACAAATATATGCAACCCCTATACAAAAACATAACTATATTTTGTGACTGGTTAGTATTAAAAAGGTGAGACATTCTGAAGTAAATTGTAGTTACATTCCGTTTCCGTGGTTAACTCAAGTTGTGTGAATTCCCACTTTTTATCAGTATTTTATTAGTAAATATTTGACAAAAAATCGATGCCATTCTACTGATTCAAACTGAGAATTCGGAGCAATCTATACCAGCTAGATAAAAAAAATAAACACATAAATATTTGCCTTCTTTTATAAGCAATTTTTCGAAAATTTAATTTTCTTAAATGATTATTCAGACCTTGGAATGAGTATTTCGAATTATATACTTAGTTTTGTGTATATACTTATACGAACTTTTATTCTAGAGAATTTGGCCTTTATTTTAATGTTTTAGAATGAACAGAGGAGGTGATATGTCATAAAGCAAAGCTTTAATTAGATGAAAATAGGCAGTAAAGTGGCCACCAATTCCTCATTAGAATTCAAAACCTAAATTAATAATTTTGCACTTCTCATACATTTACTTTCTATTATAGAAATCACTTAAAAACAACAATGTTTTAAAAACCACCCCGCTTCGCAAAAAAAGCAAACCTAAAAAACCGAAACAGACAGCCAAAAAAAGTAATGATATGAATTTCTTTGCCTCGGGGCCATAGCAGGACTTGAAAATAAACTTTTGACAGTAAAAAGAAGTAAATATTTTGCTATTCAGCCCTGTTGTGAGAGCACAATCCTGAAATATCATTTCGACAGCCTAACGAAGTTAGGATTTTAAATTTCCCCTTCTTGTAATTAAATAGGAAGATTTTCGCCTCCCAGTTGGATTTTGTGGTAATACGGACAGATTCCCTTGACAAACCGAAATTTAATTAAATACTTTTTGGTGGTATACGACATTAGTAAAATCTAACAGAGACCGTGAACTTTGAACTTTTCTCTAGCAAGTACCAGTGCTAATCCTGGCTTAGGCAACCAGGTTTTAGTTGAAGATATAGCTTCCAATTCAAGGTCGATGTCTCGTTTTTGTTCCTTAGCCTAGAATGCCCCATCCTTGTAATGAATGCAACAGAAAATGTGGAACTGGGTTATTCCAGTGTTCTAAGTGCAATGCATGGTTGCACGAGTTTGTGCTGGCATCGTAAAAAGTACTTGCCTAAAAAACCCTAAATGGTTATCCGTACAGTGCCGATCAACAATGGTCGTAAATGACGAGATTAACACTGTCGATAACCAGCCTGAAGTGATCCAACCAATCGAGGCTAAAAAATCCCACCTTATTTCTATTGAAGAAAATTCAACTAATTCCAATGATAATCGACTGGAAGTGATTGTTCCAATTGGTACTGTTAATTCCCCCATCTGTATCTTGTGTTTCGAATAATGATAAAAACTGTTCCCCTGGATTGATCGATTCTGCAAAAATTACCACCTACCATCAGTCCCAAATTACCTCACAAGTTTCTTGCTCTAGTAAAGATGAATTGACGTGCAATGCAATAACGGCTAGTGTGTTTGAGCCCCATACCTGTGAAGATTGCCTGAAAAAAGATGCAGAAATTGTCAATCTCAAGAAACGGATTATTAATCTCGAATTTCTTTATGATAGCTTGTCTGATCTTTACGAACGCCAGAATAGTGATCCCTTCAAGGACAAAGAAATCAAAATGTTAAAAGTCGATTTTCAGCTCGCAATTGTTGAAGCTATACATACTTTAAATTCCCCTACACCGCCAAGAGTTCCTCTTTTAGCTGATATTTCCACTCCAAATATTCATTACCAAAATTTTTCAGTTCATCAAGCAAGTGCTAGTGTACTTCCTTCGTCAGAATTTTCTCAAGGGATTAAAAAGGTTACGCAAACTAATCACACTGACCTCGTTTCAACCGAAGATAATTTATTGTTGAAATCCAGAGTTAATGACACTTCTTTAAAAAGTGATAATGCAGTTGAACTGACAAGCGGAAATTCTCACACAATGCAATCAAATATTCAAAAAAATGAGCTCAGTGATTTTACGTGTAATAAACCTAATGTTTGTTTTAACTTCTTAAATAGTAGATGTATTTCTAGTAATTGTAAATATTTACACATTTGTAAATTTTATGTTCTTAGCCGTTGTAAAAACAATCTGTGCAAATACCCCCATGTTGATATTTGTAAAAGATTTTCAAGTGGAAGGTGCTTTGGCTGTACAAAAGCTCATATTAAATCGCTCATTAAAGGTCATAGTAGGTTCCACAAAACTGAGCTGCCCAGAAGCCACCTTAATCCTGCTAAATTTACCAAGCATTTGAAGTCCTGTAATTTTGCTCATGTACCATCAGACGCGAGGGGTAGGTTTAAAACCCAACCTTTTTTAGGGCAGCGTCGAAAGCACCCCCTCCTCCCAGATTCCAGTCGACTTCCATCATTATCCCCCTGCATTTTCAGCTCAACAATTAATAAACCCATCCCGATTACATACTCCCACCCCCCTTACCTCTTGTTATCTCCTCCCCCTCTCCGCATACATGAGTCTTATTTCCTTCCCCCTTAAAGTATGCTGTCCCATACCCTCCCTACTCCACCGCAAACCAGCAATTTCTTGACGGACATGAACCACTATTCCCACCCAGCCCTCCTTTCCCAGTACCTTACGAAACCCCACCCAGAGCCCATTCGTTTTATCCATCGTGCCTACCCTGTCAACGTGACTTAGGTCTGAGGCTTTGTGCATTCTAGTATTAAATCCAAATTGTTCTCCTCGTGCTTCGTCCATATCCTTGCCCGTCTCCCTCCTCCAAATCCTCATGGCAAATCCAAGGCAAATTTTTGGGCTTCTCAGCTACGCTGAACAAAATGTCAGTCTCAAAATTTTGACTGGATACGTTTGGGGAAATGATGGGCGTGGGAGATGGTTGGCTGCCCTCCAATCACTTTCGACTACTAAAAAGTGAATTAGCCCTTTCAATTTTCAATCAAATGAGCCTCTTTAGAAGTTTTGCGATAACTACTTCTATACGAAGTGTCCTGGTCTAAAAAAGAAAAAAAATAATACACTGTGTCCACATCACTGTTTATTTATGTAGCGCTATTGCGCTGCCTAGAATCTGTGAAACTCAATGTTGGCTTTTAGTTTTTTCTTGTTGATTTAGATGTTTATCGTTAAGTTCCACAATTTATATCAAGGCTGCCAACATAATTCTAAATAGTTTGACCACACAAAATAAAAACGTTTATAATGGACGAGATAGGGACAGTCTTTTAAGTACCACATACCCCTTAATATCTAATGATATTTGTTCCTGGAAATCTCAGCAATTTTGGAGTTGCGAATGGTGTTTAAGAGAAAATATTTAAAATGACTTTAGTTTTCAGGGGAATGACGCTATGGTCATCTGAAGGATTAGGTGGCGTCTGCCTTGCTCCTGTTTTTCGAAGCTTCTCTTCGTTTTAAGTCTGACTTACAACGTAAATAATTAACTCCCGTTAATTTAGCATTAATTAGCGGTAATTAATTAGTTTACCCATTCATAGTAATTTCTATTGATCTTGAGTTTCAATTATTTTATTATTATTTTTTTGGCACGTCTTTGTTTTGACGTAGCTCTTTACTTTTGCTTGAAAAGACTTTTTTTTAATGAGTTTTAAGAATAGATCTCTGACAGTTAACGAATTAAAATCTTCCTGTTTCCTTATCACACACTCCTTTTCCTATTCCTTTTTCCTCCTTTTCTTCCCACACACTAGCAGAAACTTTTGATTCCATCGCCTGATCTGTTGTCAAGATACCATAGATATGATTTTTGATTACGTGGATGCACATACTATATATTTGTTGTTTGTTGTTTTTTTTTTTTTGAATAGCTTTACCTTCATCCATTTGTCGTTTGAAAGTGTCCTTGAATTAGTTCTACAATTCTAGCCAAGTTATAATTCAACATCTAATCACACCTTACCCCCTTCCCCCTTTAAAATTCTCCTTAAGTTTCAAATTAAATTAAAAAAAACAAGTTTTTTCAACTGAAAGTAAGGAGTGACATCAAAACTTAAAACGCACAGAAATTACTTCGTATATGAAAGAGGCTGCTTCCTCATCAACGCCCCGCTCTTTACGCTAAAGTTTGACTCTATCTCTCAATTCTTCTTTCTAAAACAGTAAAAAACTTTAGCGTAAAGAGCGGGGCGTTGATGAGGAAGCAGCCTCTTTCATATACGAAGTAATTTCTGTGCGTTTTAAGTTTTGATGTCACTCCTTACTTTCAGTTGAAAAAACTTGTTTTTTTAAATTTAATTTCTGAACGTTTTTGAATCAATGCATGTTTTGATTTTGGCTCTCCGCAGAGGAATAATCAAAACGAAATTTGCATATTTTTTTGGGGGGGAGGGGCTAAATGGCTTTCTCATAATTTTGATCGAATGATTTTGAGAAAAAAAGAGCGGGGGCGAAGCCTAGTTGCCCTCCGATTTTTTGGTTAATTAAAAAGGCAACTAGAACTTTTAATTTTTTACGAATCTTTTTATTGGTAAAAGATTTACGTAGCTTATAAATTAGCTTACGTAAAGAACTTTTGTATTCTCATGTTTTTATTACATATATGAGGGGATTCGCCCCATCGTCAGTACCTCGCTCTTTACACTAAAGCTTAAATTTTATCCCAATTCATTAAGAATGACCCCTGAATCACAAAAGCCGTAGAATAAATAGTTGAAATTACTAAAAATACTTTAGCGTAAAGAGCTAGGTATCATAAGGAGGTGAGCCCCTTATATGGGTAATAATTTCTGTTTGTTTTAAGTTTTATTGCTGTTCCTTACTTCCAGCTGAAAAAGCTTTTTCACATTTATTTTTTAATTTTTTTTTAAATAATGCTAGTAAATCCTGCTCTCCCTTCATGGAAGTTTTCTTTTCCCATGACAAATTCTCGATGGAGAGTTCCCCCAGCATATCCCCCTCTTCTCAACCCCTCCCTTCAACCAAAAAAATCCTCCTGAAAACGCCAGTATACTTCCCAATAACCATTACTATATGTAAGCACAGGTCAAAGTTTGTAACTTGTTGCCCCTCCCACGGGGACTGTGGGGGAGTAAATCGTCCCCAAAGACATAGTTATAAGGTTTTTCGACTATGCTGAATAAAATGGCTATCTCAGAATTTTGATCCGTTGACTTTGGGAAAATAATTAGCGTGGGAGGGGGCCTAGGTGCCCTCCAATTTTTTTGGTCACTTAAAAAGGGCACTAGAACTTTTCATTTCCGTTAGAATGAGCCCCCTTGCAACATTCTAGGACAACTGGGTCGATACGATCACCCCTGGAAAAAAACAAAACAAAAAAAACAAAAAAACAAATAAACACGCATCCGTGATCTGCCTTCTGGCAAAAAATGCAAAATTCCACATTTTTGTAGATAGGAGCTCAAAATTTCTACAATAGGGTTCTCTAATACGCTGAATCTGATGGTGTAATTTTCGTTAAGATTCTATGACTTTTAGGGGGTGTTTCCCCCTATTTTCTAAAATAACGCAAATTTTCTCAGGCTCTTAACTTTTGATGGGTAAGACTAAACTTGATGAAACTTATATATTTAAAACCAGCATTAAAATGCGATTCTTTTGATATAGCTATTGGTATCAAAATTCCATTTTTTAGAGTTTTGGTTACTATTGAGCCGGGTCGCTCCTTACTACAGTTCGTTACCACGAACTGTTTGATTAATGCTTAACTATTCCTGAGATATTGTAGATGTATCATTATGATAACTTGGCAGCATATGATGTGTTTAGATTTAATTTGCTTCCCAAATCTGCATATAAATGTCATTGTAGCCTATAGTGCAAATAATTTTACTTCTATCTGTATTGGAAACAAAAAAACGCCCCCTTTCCCTCCTTGAAACATTAAATTTGAATTTCTATTGCACCGCTACCCTCTTTCCTTTCTCGAATAATACCTAAAAGTTTTAACACCGTCTCACCATGAAGCTCCAACAATCCCTCAAAGTCTTCCTTCGATCCCTTGAGTGACTCCTAAGGTATTGTAAATGAGTCTAAGGTCAAATTCATATTGCATTATTTGATTTATTTGGGTATGACTGTCGTTCCTAGAGTATACTCTTGGATAACGTTTACTTTGTGGAAACTCAAACAAGTTACCCTCTTCAATCATGAAACTTATGCGTAAGCAATTGGTAAGTTACAAGATTTACAGCCTTTGCCCGAGAGACTGTAATTCCTAGAGGCATATTTGTTGAATAGTTCGAGCATTTTGAAGAAAAACAATTCCCTCAAAAAGGGTAAGGAAGAGGGCTGGTTGCCTTCCAAACACTTTTTGATTCTTGAAATGGTCAGTAGAAATTTTACTTTCCCATTTCAATGGGACTTTTCTATTCCCGGCATGTTGCAGGTATGGCATTCCATTACCAGGCATGGCATCAACAAAGGTTCCAACAAACAGAAACAATACAAAAAAGAAATATTTGTGAATAAGCCTTATGGCTTGCGCGGCCTTTCTTTAAACTACAAAGCAAATCAATGGATTCCCCCTCCCCCCCAAAAAAAATAATAATAATAAAATGTCACCAATTGAGACATTGTACTATACTAATCTAATATAACAATATTGCATTGTTTTGTTATCCTCTGTAGTCTGAACGAATATTAAATACTGTGACCAGCACCACTCAAGGCACATAATAAAGAAAACGTTGGCAGGATACTGATAATTTTATTGCAATACTCAGCAGACCTAGATAACAGATTCTCTGCTTTTTGACGCATCTAATAAACTATTGGATCTAGTAACCCCACTATTGGAAATGGAACTATTGCTAATCCAGCTAGAGATGCTGCGAAAGCACTTGCAGAACTCAAGTAACGATTATCATATTTTGCTTTGTCTACATTTTGTATATCAAACAGTTCGTGGTAACGAACTGTAGTAAGGAGCGACCCGGCTCAATAGTAAACGAAACTCTAAAAAACGGAATTTTGATGCTAAAAGATACATCAAAAGAATCGAATTTTCATGCTGACTCTAAATATATAAGTTTCATCAATCTTTGTCATCAAAAGTTACGAGCCTGAGGAAATTTGCCTTATTTTCGAAAATAGGGGGAAACACCCCCTAAAAGTCAAAGCATCTTAACGAAAATCACACCATCGCATTCAGCGTATCAGAGAATCCTACAGCAAAAATTTCAAGCTCCTATCTACAAAAATGTGGAATTTCGTATTTTTTGCCAGAAGACAGATCACGGGCGCGTGTTTATTTGTTTTTTTTCCCCCAGGGTCATCGTATCGACCAAGTGGTCCTAAAATCTTGCAAGAGGGCTCATTCTAACGGAAATGAAAAGTTCTAGTGCCCTTTTTAAGTGACCGAAAAAAATGGAGGGCACCTAGGCCCCCTCCCACGCAGGGAAGGGCTGCAAGTTACAAACTGTGTCCAGTGTTTACATACAGTAATGGTTATTGGAAAGTGTACATACGTTTTCAGGAGGATTTGTTTGGTTTGGGGTGGGGTTGAGGGGAGGGGGCTATGTGGGAGGATCTTCTCTTGGAGGAATATGTCATGGGGGAAGAGAAATTCAATGAAAAGGGTGCAGGATTTTCTAGCATTACTATAAAAAAAAACAATGAAAAAATAAACACGAAAAAGTTTTTCAACTTAAAGTAAGGAGTAGCATTAAAACTTAAAACGAACAGAGATTATTACGCATATGAGGGGTTCTAAAAATACTTTAGCATAAAGAGCGAGGTATTTAGGAGGAGATAAATACCTTGCTCTTCATGCTAAAGTATTTTTAGTAATTTCAACTATTTATTCCACGGCCTTTCTGATTCAGGGGTCATTCTTAAAGAATTGGGACAAAACTTAAGATTTAGTGTAAAAGGCGAGGTATTAACGAGGGGACAAACCCCCTCATATACATAATAAAAAATATAAGAGTATAAAAGTTTTTTACGTAAGTTAATTCTTAAGTTACGTATATTTTTTAGTAATAAAAACGTTCGTTAAAAATTAAAAGTTCTAGTTGCCTTTTTAAGTAACCGAAAAATTGAAGGGCAACTAGGCCTCCTTCTCCACCCCTTATTTCTCAAAACCGTCTGATCAAAACTAAGAGAAAGCTGTTTAGCCAAAAAAAATTAATATGCAAATTTCATTTTAATAATTTATGTGTGGAGAGCCAAAATCAAAAATGCATTAATTCAAAAACGTTCAGAAATTAAATAAAAAAAACTAGTTTTTTAAACTGAAAGTAAGGAGCGATATTAAAAACTTAAAACGGACAGAAATTACTCCGTATATGAAATGGGTCGTCCCCTCCGTAATCCCTTGCTCTTTACGCTAAAGTTTGATTCTTTGCCATAATTCAATTTTTTAAAACGATTAAAAACTTTAGCGTAAAGAGTGAGGGATTGCGGAGGGGACACCCATTTCATATACGGAGTAATTTCTGTTCGTTTTAAGTTTTAATATCGCTCCTTACTTTCAGTTTAAAAAACTAGTTTTTTTATTTAATTTGAGTATAGAATGAAATATATAGTCTTTTATTGCTTGCACGAGGCTGACACTAAGTGGTTCACATATTTTTTTTTGAATCTTTTAAGAACCAGAAATATGTGGAGCAGCATAAAACGGGAAATACATTTTGTGTTTTCTATAAATTCACCCAATTAGTAAAATATAATAATTCTGTGGAAATAATTTGGAAGCGATCATAATTACCAACCACATTGCGGGTTGGAAGTAGTAGTTGTTAGTTGTTTAACTAGCCAAAAGTAAGTTCATAATACTACTACTAATACGATTGGTACTACTACTACTACTACTATTATTAGAACAAAGCTAAGTTCTGACAAAAGAAAGTAAATTTTACCTTCTCTAAGTGAATTTCGATAGCTATTTCTGATTGAGGGGCGATACCCGGATTTTTTTTCGGGGAAGAGGTTAAAAAAAAACAACTACTAAAAACGCATAAATAATCGTTTTATATGCATTTCTGTTGTATTTTTACGAGTCAGGCAAGCTTTTGTTTTGGGGGGGGGAAATCAAACCCTGTAAAACCACTTTCGGTTTGACCTTGCTTACTATCTTAGTTTGTGTTGTTGCTTTTTGTATGTTTTTATTCTGTTTCTTTTTTTTTCGTTAGTTAGGGTTCCCAAATGTGGAACCGAAATATTCGGGCTTTTTTTTTAGTTCTTTCTTATTACAATTTTTTACTCTTTGTCGTAAGTACCTATATTCCCACTTTCTCTATGAACATAAGCAAGTAGGACATTAGTCCACATGAAAACAGGTAATACGAAATTCGACCTCTGAATTGACCACTGCCAGAACCTGTGCCTTAAAAGTCGCTTTAAAGTAAGATAAGAAAATGAATTTAAATCAATAAAAACGTTTTTATTAAAAAAAATTAATAAAAACGATCCTCTTGAAATTCAACTTGATCAACTCTATTCTCTATCATGCTTTTGAATTTTTTTTTCAGCAAATATTTGGTGTTTTAATATCAAAACCGCAAAGAAAAAAAGAGGAATAAACATTAGAGTTAGACCGGAACATAGTCAGTAGAGAATATGTTATTCCTCAACGGATCCTTAAGAAGAGTGAGTTATGATGAAGATGAAGGAATCTTCTAAAGTTGAATTTGACCAAGTTCATTCTATGTCAAACTCTTGACTTTTCCAACTAAACATTTGACTAATTAATGTCAAAACCAAAAATGAAATAAAATTACTTAGAAACAAATAAAAGTAATGGAACTAGTCTGCAATTGAATCACTAGATAATATGGTATTCTTGAAAGATACAATTAAAGAAATGACCCCCCCCCCCTTGAAAACGAAAAGGAGGCTTGTTTTTGTATACATCTAATGAAAGCATGTCATTCAATTGTCAAAAAATGTTACACTTCATAAGAGTTTTTTCATAGCCCAAGTTTCCTAAGCCTTAGTCATTTACTCTACAAGCTATCTGCTTGAAAATCACCAAAAAGTATATGTAGCATACACCCCGAGCCTTAATTAACAACCTGGAAAACGTTGGCTGTTCCATTTTGATAAAATTCCATGTTCTCAAATTGAGAAGAAATCATAATGACCGATTTTAGATTGGATTTGATTGGCCAATAGACTGATTTACATGTCATGTTAACTTAAAATTAACTGAAAAAAGAAGACTTGTTTGTTTCTTCAACTAATGAAAGCATGTCAGTTATTTGTCGCATGATTTACCACTTTCTAAGCTCTCTTTTATAGCCCAAGTTTTCTATATCTTTGTCATTTACTCTACAAACTATTTGCTTAAAATCCGCCAAAAAGTATATGCAGCCTACCACCCCGAGGCCTATTTAACAACCTGGAATATATTGGCTGTTCCATGTCCATATTCAGGGACAGAGAAAATCCAACCGCCAAGAAATTATAGTGACCCACCCTCCCCAATCATTTAGAGATATGTACGTTAAGAAATATGAATTCCACCCCCCATCCTTCGAAGATCTTGTTTAGTTTTCTTCTTTGGGTTTTAAGTTTATACCCATGTGAATCTGTTGTCGGATTTTAGTTTTTTTTTTTTTTTTTAATCTGATTATTTTTAAGATCTTCAATGGTCATGATTTACAAATTTTTGGATTGGTTGGTAACAACAGTCGCATTTACCAATGTTTGGCACCCCGAGGCCTATTTAACAATCTGGAAAATATTGGTTGTTCCATGTCCATAAACTTCTCAAATTGAACGATTTTAGATTGGTTTTGATTGGCCAATAGACTGATTTTTTTCCCCTTTTAGATTGAAAGAAAAAGCTGGCTTTCTTGTTTCTACGGCTAATGAAAGCCTGTCGGTTATTTGTCACATAATTTAGCACTTTCTAAGCTCTCTTTTATAGACCATGTTTTCTATATCTTAGGTTTCTACTGCACAAGCTATTTGTTTGGAAATTCTCGAAAAAGTTTCGTTACAAGCTATTTGGTTCTAAGAGATCAAAAAGTTTCTTTAGTTTACATTCCGTGGCTTAATTAACACATTGGAAAACACGTTTAGTTCTGTGAAAGTTTAATGTTTTTCCAAGGTTTAAATTATCTAGTTCTGTTGATTGAAGCTTTGTTTTAGTATTTAGGAAGCTTTAATTTTTTACTATTACGGCACAGTATCTTTCGTGATTTATTTTCATGAACGCTAAGCGTTTTTTTTTTTTTACGAGAATTTTAAAAATTGTATACGAGGACGTTATATTCCCATAGTCTACTCAACTTTCAAATTAATTAGTGCTATGTTGATGTGTGATTTGTTTTTTTTTTTTAGTTTTGCATAGAATGTTAGCAGAAATATGCCAATTATTAGGTTGTATCAAATACTTTAAGACTTAAATACTTTATGTTGAATAGTTTAAGGAAATGCTTTAAGTTAACAAAGATTATGCCTTTTAAACAAGAATCCTTAAAGTATTATTTAATTTCATTACTATTTATTAAGTTGTATCCTTCAAAATATTGTTTTCGGCTGTTTTGAGTTGTATCCTTCAAAATATGGTTTTCGGCTGTTTTGTCTGTTGCGTTTCGCAAAAGGCAAAATAATATCCTAAAGACATCGTTTTGCCAATGCCGATTTTTAAATTGTATCGTTCAAGATATTTTGTGGAGATTGGAACTTCACGGAAGGTAGTAATAAGTAAAGCGTTGATTACGCTGAGGAGGAGGAGGAGTGTGTGTACCTTTGTTGGTTTATAGGCGGCCTGATGCGGCTATGGCTTGTCAGCAATAGTAGTTGCAGCGTTAGGTATCCGGGTTTTAGAAGAACACCTGAAAATTGTATTTAAATAATGTCAATTTGCTAATGCCAATTAACTAAGGAGGGTTCGGAAGTACCCCAGTTTGTAGAAATTGTCTGGTTTCTTAAGAGTACTGCTGCTACTGCTACTAAAAACTCGGTGCAATACTAAGCCGACTGAGGACAGCACAGTTGCGCACGCTCTTTGTCCACACTTATACATTGAAATCTTCACTCTTTACCTCTTTCCGCGAAGATCCAGTTTTCTTTAAATCCTTCCTTATGATCTCTTCTTACCCCATTCAGGCACAACCTAATTTTGGACCTTTTCCGTATGGATGACCAAAAACCACAATAATTGGCAATTTGCAACTTTTATCCGTATAGTGTCGTCTAAACGACTTAACCTACCTTTCATTGTAGCCCTAGAAAGTAGGATTGGTCCCATTTTTGCACAGCTTATTGCTTGACTTACAATACTTACAATCAGTCAAACGAGTATCCAAGACTATCCTTAGAAAACTTCCTAAAAAATATTAAAGAGATGTTTTTCATCCTTTAAAAACGCCCAGTTTTTCAGAACCCTGCTTGACTATTGTCAGTGCCGATGCTCACAATATTCTTCGTTTAGTGCACACACCCTCGAAACGTCCACACACACTTCCTATTCCTCCTTTTTTCGACTTGCACACGTTGCACTTTGACTACTCTACTTTTTACTTTTTTTTCAGATACCAGTTGATAGCTTTTTACCTTTCAAGGTAAAATGGGCTACCTTGTGGGCTATTTTTCAATGTATTGTATCAAATTAATAGAAGGGATTAAATATACTTTGACAATAAGGTGTCTACGGTCTTGTAAAGGAACTTCCGAAAAAATCTTGTTTTTTTCATTGCCCATTTTGCAATTTGTATCGTACCAAGATGTTTTTTGGGCGGGTTTATCTGTTACATTTTCAGTTTTAAATTTAAGGTCTGGAAGAATGTCGAGTTATAGAATATATTTGGCCTCAGAAGTAGCTCGCTAAAAATATTACTTCTTAAAATTTCGAATTAATTGGCTGTATCGTTCAAGGTGTTATAGGGTCCTTTTTTCGGTTGTTTTCGGTTTTAAGGAAAGTCTTGGAAATATATTAGGTAAAAAATATGTGTGCCTTCTGAAAAAAAAGATTATACTGAAAATACTGTAGAATACTTTAACCTGTAGAATATTTGTGGTTTGAAGTAACCTACTAAAAACATTATTTTGTGTTAAAACCAATAACTAGGTTGCATTGTTCTGGGCGTTTAGAGGGCTACTTTGCCTTTCGTTTTTCCAGATCTAAGTAAAGGTTTTAAATGTGCTTAAATTATAAAATGTATGTAGTTTTTAAATAATATCCTTGAAAAATCATTTTTGTCAGCATCAGTTATTAAATTTTATTTTTCAAAATATTTTGAGGCATGTTTATTCAGCTGTATTTCAAATTCTATTTAAGGAAGGTTTGAAAATCCCGGGAATTATAAAATACTAGCTAACTTATTGCCTTCCTCCATTTGCTTGGGTCTTTGGCCATCGCTAATCTTACCTCCCTTATCTTGGACCTTCGACCCCTGCATACTTTAATTCATTTTAATGTCATTTTCTATTACATTTTATTTTCTATTTCATTTTCTTTCATTCACTTATGCTTTTAAACTTGTTGGCTGTGCCAGTTTTAACTCAGGAGAGTTACCAACCCCATCCTTGCTTCTTGGTCAATATTTCAAAGACCGTTTAACACAAAACTATGTAGTTTAAATTCTAGGTATTATTAATGTTATAAGGACAAATCTAATTACTCTTTACCGTAACTGCCAAAAAACTCTGTTACTCTTAAGCATTCGTCGCAACGTTATGGAACCTACTATATAATATCAACGAGACCCAAGAGCTCATATGGCACTTGTGACGAGGTCAGGAGAGCCAAGAGCTTCTTCCTACTAAGTTTTATTACGATCTCTTCACTCTAAGCGTTTTCGAAGATTTCCGGTTTCCCCCTCCAACTCCCCCCCCCCAGTATCACCGAATTCGGTTAGGATATAGAAAAAGAGCTCTGAGACACGAGGTCCTTCTAAACATCAAATTTCATTCAGATCTGATAACCCGTTTATAAGTTAAAGATATCTTATTTTTTCTAATTTTTTTGAATTAATGAATTAGGTGCCCCCCGCCCTCCCAAAGAGAGCAAATCTGGTCCGTTTATGTCAATAACGCATCTAGGACATTTGCTTATTTTTCCACCAAGTTTCATCGCGATCTCTCCACCCTAAGCGTTTTCCAAGATTTCCGACTCCCCCTAACTCCTCCCAATGACACTGGATCTGGTCGAAATTTAAAATAAGAAGTCTGAGTCGCGAGGTCCTTCTAAATATCAAATTTCATTAAGATCCGATCACTCCTTCGTAAGTAAAAAACGCATCATTTTTTTTTTTTTTTCCGAATTAACCCCCCCCCCTCCTCCACCCCCCTCCAACTTCCCCTAAGAGAGCGGATCCGTTCCGGTTATGTCAATCACGTATCTAGGACTTGTGCTGACTTTTGTCACCAAGTTTCATTCTGATCCCTCCACTCTAAGTGCTTTCCAAGATTTCAGGTTTCCCTCTCTAACTTATCCCAATGTCACCAGATCTGGCCGGGATTTAAATTTATAACTGTGAAACATGATATCCTTCTAAATTTCAAATTTCATTAAGATCCGATCATTCGCTTGTAAGTTAAAAATTCCTCTTTTTTGTAATTTTTCCGAATTAACCGTCCCCCTACTCCCCCCGCCCCAGATGGTCAAATCGGGGAAACGACTATTTCTAATTTAATCTGGTTTGGTCCCTAATACGCCTGCCAAATTTCATCGTCCTAGCTTATCTAAGTGCCCAAACTAGCAAAACCGGGGCAGACAGACCGCCAGAATTTGCGATCGCTATATGTCACTTGGTAAATAGCCTAACAATAATTCCTTCTCGTTGGTTCTCACTGGTACCAGTCACTTTGCACCTTTAATCTGAAAAACCAGTAACTACATTTACATATCAGTTACGCTTAAAAACAAACAAATTTATGTACTTGCCGTATCAATTAATCCTTAAGTTTGAGCAGTTAAAAGTGAAACAGATTTAATTTCGGGCATATAACGGATTATCCATGCCCAACATCTACCCAGCTGTGTTACAGTGTGCCCTTCCGCCACAGAGCATGCCTTCTATGATGTCAACAAAATTACAATAATTATGTAGGTATTGTAGTTTTGTGCAATCTTTCTGAAATAGTTTTCTTTTTTTTTCCTGTTGAGCATGTAAGAAAAGTTTCAATTATGTGAACTTTAAACTTATTAAATTTTTTAACTTTTTCGGATGCTGATCTACGGTGTGCAGGAACTGATCTCCTGATTCGATGTCTTCGGCCGGGAGTGGATTGTGTGGTTGGGGGCAAATCATCCTATTCTTCTCCCTCCCCCTGATTTCTCAAGGTACCCATCTAGAGCTGGGTCGACTCTTGCTGTGCTTACAGAGTCACACAATGGACCCGGTTCCAAACTAAATGCCCAGCGACACCAGGACTCGAACCCTAGACTATAGTATTTCTAGTCTACAAATGAAAGCAGGACTTAATACTCCCTACACTCTCTTTTATGACCCATGTTCTCTAAGTCTTTGGTATTTATTTAACAAGCTATTTGGCTGGAAATCATCAGAAAGTTTCTGTAGATTACATTCCAAGTCATAATTAACGGACTGGAAAATGCGCTGAGCTTTGAGAAAGTTTACTTTTTCTGTAGATTCATGTAATTTTCTTGCTTTTGACTGAATGTGTTCCATTTAGTGTTACAATTCATCAATATCATAATGTTGCAGTGCATTATTATTAGTATTTGTGAATGTGCGTTTACGCATGTGTAAGTTCGAACCCTATTCAAAGATAAATTTTATTTGTCTGCTGCCTCTACCACAGGGTAAACTTAGAGTACTAAGGGCACCAAAAACGAAGTTTGATTCTTTAAATTGGTTAAGTGAAACTTTACACAACCATATACGTCTTAAAAATTGTGAAAAACGAATGAAAAAGATCCTCAATTTTTAGTTTAGTTTTCTAAACTTGCAGGCGTTGAGTTTAAAAATATAGAACGTGTGTAAGCAGTCTGCACAAAATAAGCGAAAAAAATATATCGTCATGGACCTCTAGAAGTATAACTTTCATGATTGCTTTAGAGAAAGACAAACACTTCCATATATCTAAGCTTTGGAATAACATGAGTATTATTAAGATTATTCAAGATTAAAAACTTCAGATTATTTGCTAATTTACTTAGCTAAAAGAATATTTTTTTTTAGAAAGACCATTTAGGCAATTCTATTATGTTTTTTTCTTTAGTTGATTATTGACACATAAATAGAATCCTTATTTTCTTCAGTTTTAAAAATGTTATCGTCCGCAAATATGAAGGATAATTAGAAGGATATCAAATATGAACAATTTTTTCTCCTAGATTAACTTGGTAATCAGTGTTTTTGTCTGCATATACTAGTTGAGATCAATAAACCTATAAGATTTAATTGCCTAATATTGCAACGTATATCATTGAAATATTGCAAAAAAAATCAAAAAAATCTCGGTTTTCAGCAATGAAAAGACCGAGGATGAATCCAGAGGGAAATAATGTTTTCATTTTGTTGTCCTTGGTACTTTAACCTACATAGTTACGTTATATACTTTGGAATCAAGACGATTCATGGAGTGCATATTCATAGATGGCATCGCCATGAACGAGCTCTGTAAACTCGAGTAATTTTCTCGCTGTTGATTGAACCTTACCCTATCTGGTGTTGCAATACAACAATATTACAATGTTGCAGCGCTTTATTATTAGTGGGCTTCTTTTTTTTTTTTGCATGCTTTGCATTATGTTACCTTCATTTGTTTTAGTTCTTCTTTGTTAATGCAAGCTCATGGTTTGATTACATAAACTGAAGAAGTTTTCGGAAGTAAAGGAAGCCTGTCATATTGTAAGAAAACTCTTTGGTTTTTGATTAACTTCTTGTTTAGGATTCAGTTCTTGTTTCCCAGAGAAATTGGTGAAAAATTACAGGAATTTAGCCACGGTCCTTAGAACAGAAATTGGGCCGGGGTTAAGTAATTTCACCTGCACTAACGAGAACAAAGCTAAAGGAAGAATGTAGATACATGCTGTAGCTCTTACTCCTAAAAGCCAGCATCTAAAATTTTTCTGCACATCTAAAGTAATTGCCGAAAACCGTTAACTAAGCTGCTCTAAAAGGGGTATATCAGCAGGATTATGTAGATAAGAGGGTCGACGCAATGATATATGTAACTTATAAAGTGTGGAAACTGGTGCTGTTGTCGACAAAAAAGTATCATCAGTCGATAGATGGCGTTTATAGTTTGTTTTTTTGTCGACACTAGTGTCAGTTTTCACTCTTAAGTTACCCATACTGTTTCAATCGATGTATGGTTGAAGATACATTGCTCTGCTGATCTTCCTCCTGCTTGATCGTCGTACAAACGGGGGAGCCATTCAGCTTCCCATGAACCTCCAGTTATCTTTAAAACGTATTTATGATGTTCTCCCATCTATTAGCGTAGCTCCAGCTTTTTTATTAGGGGGGAGTGGTAAAATGGGTCCAAATCTGGAGAGTCAAGGGGCATGGGCTATATAATATTTTCTATCCAAATTATTGGGGGACCCTCCCCCCAACCGACGCCTTTGCCACCATCCCTTTTGAGGACGGCATACTTTTTATTTGGCCCCAGATAGATGACCAAATAGCGAAATTTTTGGCAATCTGTCATCCTCCAGGTCAGAAAGGTGTAGATGGCCTAGCCATCCACAAGAAACTTAAGTTTCTTTTTTGAGAAATTTAAGTTTTTTTTCAGAATTATTTCAGAAGTTTGGAAATGTAAGATACGACTTTTAGGTATAACAGCGATGACTTAAAAGCAAGCACAATTTACAGGAGCAGAATTTGGATACCTAGGCCAGGGGTTTCTAATTTTCTATGACGCCATCCAGGATCAATTTAGGGGAAGAGCAGTGTCTCTTCCCTCTGTTCATGTGTGCCCTTGATTCTCAGCATGGGGCAAAGGTAATTCACGGGCAGAGTGTGCACCCTCCGGCTGATTAAGCTTTAGAGCCTTAATTTTAATAAAATAATGTTTTTCATGCTAATGATGTCACATTCATATGCATTTAAAGAGCGTACAAAGATGCATGATAGTATTGAAACGACGTCATACATTATATAAAAAGGTTTTTGTTTATATGCAAAAAATAAGTAAAATTAGTATATTATGCTAAAAAAGTAATATAGAATATGCCTTGAGGAAGTTGATGGTGATTTAGGCTTCCTTTTGGTGTATACGCTTAGAATTTAGATCTACCAAATTTAAATATTATGAGGGGGCATCAGGATTTTAAAAATACCTAGATGGGATATTGCCTAAAGTCGGTGGGGAATCATTGATATGTGCTCAAAACCACTTCCAGATGGTTTAAATTTTGTGAGAAAATCACTTTGGATAGGACCTTGGTTGGTGTGGCATCACCACTGAAAACTAGATTATGCTTATGTAACGAGTATTGTTTGAATTATAAATCTCGAAATAGCTTTTCAAACCTACTTTTTACTATTTGGATTTTCTGCTTCTTCACTAGAGTTGTGACGTCAAAATAAACAAAGAAAGCACATTCATGAATAGTGATATGCACATGTGACTAGTGATGCTAGGACATCATTGTGATAGAATAGCATATAAATTATCGTGCTTATTTGGTTTAACTACTATAATAGTGATTTACATTGCTTGTTTTTTTTATTGTGTTTTCTTTTTCACATTTAACAGTTTGTTTTCTTTGTTATGTTATTGTTTTGCATGTTTTGCTTTTTTAATGTGCATGGTCTTTCGTTTTGCCTTAAAAGGGGAGGAAAAAACAGACTATGGTCCAATTGTCCATCAAGATGTGACCTTCCCTGTAGGAGATCCTGAGGCTCCTGTGGTCAGTTTAAAGGACACCCCTTCTGCACCCCGGAATTTAGAAGCAGTTATTGTTTCATCAAGATTTGTTACTCTACAGTGGAAAGAACCTGTCAAAACCAATGGGGGAATCTTGGCATATACTGTGTATTATAAGCAAGAAGACTCCGGGAGGTACTTCTTTTAATTACTTTTTTATTTTAATGATATGATGTATGGTGCTAGGCTAAGCATATG
>NW_027062644.1:426515-434015 GCF_032884065.1 Artemia franciscana | reverse complement strand
AAAATATGCCTTGTTAGAACACAGGTCTCATTTAAAATTTATATCGAGTTACTAACAAAACAAATTGGAAAGGGCGCGTTATGTGGCTTCATCAAAATGTACATTATATGAAATTGCTGTTCTTTTAGATACTTTTTTTTTACACATTTAAACTCGTACTTGAATGGTGAAAGTATAATTATTACGGAATAACACTTTAATCTTCAATAGACCTTCTAGATAATGAAAAACTTGCAAATGACTCTGGAGAACTTAATGGTAATTTGGTGATTAAAAAATTAAATTTATATCTATGTTTCTAGTCCATACCGAAATTTGGTATTGACTTGATATTTTTCTGACTTGCAAAGTCTTTGTCCTAAAATTGGAAATTTGCCTCCGTGCCTAGGTTTTCTGGAGACCCTTAAAACAATCATCTTGTTCCGGAATAAAATATTCGTTCAGTTAGAACTGATTTAACATTACCAAAACAATGAAGAAATGCCAAGACGAGGATAAAACATAACATTTTTGCAAGTGTTAGGAATAAGCTACTGAAGATTATGAACATGATTTTTGAAAAAGGGGAAGTACCCAATGATTTTATGAAAACCTTAATTAAACCACTGTATAAGAAAGGTGACAAGAGTGAGTGTCGTAATTATCGAGGCATTAGTCTGGTCTCTGTAGGTATCAAATTATTGAGTAATATGATACTTTTTAGACTGAGACAAGCTGTAGACAAAGTTTTAAGGGAAGAACAATGCGGTTTTTGAAAAGGTAGAGGATGTGTCGACCATGTTTTCACTCTTAGGTTAATAATTGAGAAGTCCCTTCGTTGTCAAACACTTTTGGTCCTTAGTTTTATCGATTATGAGCAAGCTTTCGATTCTGTCGATAGAAGAGGTCTTATCGTTATATGGTATACCAGAAAAATACATTAAAGTGATTTGTGCTATGTACGAGAATAATACTACTGCGGTTAAGGTAGGAAATGAGGTTAGCAACTGGTTTTGTATTAAATCAGGAGTTAAGCAGGATTGTGTTCTATCCCCCTTTATATGGATGGACTTCGTCTTAAGGAGCACAGGAAAGGCAATTGGAGACCATGGAATCAAATGGAGAGGAAGAACGCTCCTGGACTTAGATTATGCTGATGATTTAAGCATATTGTATGAAAGTGTAAGCAAAATGAATGAATTTTTAGAGGTTGTACGAGTTCAGGGTGCTAAAATAGGCTTGAAAATTAATGTTAAGAAGACTAAGTCACTAAGGCTAGGAATAAGTGAAGATGAACAGGTAATATTAGGTAACGAAAAGATTGATCAGGTTGGGAGCTTCAGTTACCTTGGTAGTATTATTAGTAAAGATGGTGGGAGCAGTGAAGATGTTAAAAGTAGAATAGCTAAAGCTCAGGGTGTTTTTTTCACAGTTAAAAAAAAGTTTGGAAGAATAGAAAGATAAGTATACATACCAAGATTAGAATATTGGAAGCTACAGTGATGACAGTGGTCAAATATGGCTCTGAAGCATGGGCACTCCGAAAAGCAGATGAAAATTTACTAGATGTTTTCCAGAGAAATTGCCTACGGATTGTTCTGGGTACCCGGCTGACTGACCGTATTTCAAACAGTAGGTTGTACGAAAAGTGTGGTTCAATCCCGCTTTCTGGGGCTATAATGAACGAAAGGTTGAGATGGCTAGGCCACGTTCTACGGATGAAGGATGACAGATTACCGAAGATTGTCCTTTTTGGCCAACCGTCTAGGGCTACACGGAAAGCAGGTCGTCCTTGACTGGGTTGGGAGGATGTCATGAATAAAGATTTAAAGGAAATGGGAACTTTCTGGGAGGGTGTAAAGAGGGGGGCTTTAAAAAGATTAGGTTGGAGGAGGAGCGTGCGTGGCTTTGTTGGCCTCAGGCGGCTTGGTGCTGCAGTGAGTTATTAGTAGTAGTAGTAGTACTTATTTGGAGCTGGATCGATTCTGGCTGAGCTTGCAATCACACCGCTCACCCCTAATCCTAACCAAATAATCAGCGACACCAGTACTCAAACCCCTACCCTAACGGACAGACCGTCGTCTGTCCTCGTATTTAGATCGTATCGACTGATTAAAATCGGTCGTATTTAGAACCGATGTAAGATTACCAATGAAAAAAAAAATACAAATGAAAAAAAATATTACAAGCGTAATAGATAGTTTCATCAAAATGTTTAATAGTAAAGAAAATGTTTCATAGTTTCAATTGAAATGAAAACACCCTAAAACTTTTAACGGTAAAATTTGGACAAGGATATAAATGAGATTTAGTTCGATGTAAATGGTTGTTGAACGGATAGGTTGTATAAAACATGCAAATGGAACTACAGAACAGTAAAAAAAAAAAAAAAAAAAAAAAAAAAAAAAAAAAAAAAAAAAAAAAAAAAAAAAAAAAAAACTTTTTCCGGATTTAAAGCAACACCCTCAAAGAAATAATTTGTCTCAGCCAATACAATGTTGAATGACTAAAAACTTTACTTATGCAACGTTGATTTTATTCTACAAATACGAGCGAAACGTTTCTGCTAATCAGACTTTTGAAAGCTTAGGCAGTGTAACCCATCAATATTTTCCTTTGCTGTTATAATTGAATAATTTATTTGCACAAAAACCCATAAGGACCATTGAAATTGACCACAAAGCAAATCAACAAGCAAAACAAACATCAAATATTTGAGACTTACATAAAAAGAGTTCAGTTCTGTCCGCATGAATTTTCCCAGCTTTAGAATTTCACCAAAATACTGCTTTTCAGTTTTCTTATCGAATTATTTCTATTAATAAAACGTTCCCTTAAATTTACCGATTCTTTACACTCCCCTGAAAATATAAAAGGTTTTCCCTAACTCCCCCGGTGAAAATAAGGACGTTTAAGGTGAGGTTTTCCATAAGTCATGCTCTGTTTATCTTATGTTTATACATCACCCTTCACCGTTCCTTCAGCAAAGAGTACAAGAGACAAATAAAACCCGCTTTTTTCGAATAGTATCAACAGAAAAGATAATAGGCAATTGCCGGGCAACAGAGAAATAACAAAATAATATTTTTTTCTAAAAAAAAGTATCTAATAATTGATTAAAGACGTACGAGCTAGTTTATGTGTTGAGACTCCGTCTATGTTTGAAGGGAAACTTTACTCTTCTTGCTAATTTCTTTCAGAATTTAATCTCAAGGAAAACAGTACCTAGTCTTGTTCGATTATTCAAATACGATTTACCGTTTTGCCGGACTTTGATATTTTCTTATGGAGCTATAATATGGGACCTGGTATTTGTCTACTTTTTTAGGAAGGAAAAAGGAGATATATACCATAAAATAGAATCCATAATTTTGGATTCGTTCGGAACACCTGAATTTAATTTATAACACCGAAAAGAGGATAAAAAGTTGGTTTAGTCTATTCCTTGTGTCTCAATTAGCCCCATCCTTCAGAGTGACTACAGCCGACAAACTTTTTTTCGTTTTTTGGCTCTCCCTGAAAAGTTACAAAAATGGTGTATAGCCCTTTTGGTGTATCGCCCTTTTTATTACCGCGGCCGATTTTGTCTCAGAGAAGAAATCAATCAAACAGTTCAATCCAACTAAATTATATCCAGTGAAGTTGTCAGCTGATTCTCTGTATTGCTTCCTTAATAATCTTCCTTTAAGACATTTTGTGACGGTTGAATCTATCCTCTTCAAACTGAAGTATGACCGTGGTTTGCTTCCCTCGTTTTTTCGTTCCTCGAACCTTTTCCCACTTAAAACTATTGACCACGGACATCTAACTAAAAATTTCAATAAATTATATCAGCCAAGAATAATAAAGAAAGATCGAAATTTTCGCTTCAAAACTCGGTAATTTGGTATTGGAATATTTATACGTCTAAATTGGAAACTTCAAAATCAATTAAAACAGCTAAACAAAAACTTAAATTTATGTTGATTTATTGAGAATTTTTGTGATAAGTGAATTATTGTTGGTTGGTGGGGGTCGCCTTTGGGATGTTAAGTTTGTTCCCATTTTATCTGGTTTTTGATGATACTGGACCTGGGCATTCTCTAGGGTTCTTGGCATCTTTTATTTGTTTTTATGTTTATTTCGCTGGACGCTTCAACGGGTGGTGTTGTTGACCGGGCAATTGACGGGGGAATATGTTTAATTACACTTGTTTGAATTGCATGTAGTGAAGTATGGATGTTGTATTTATTTAAAGAAGTTTTTCTTCCATCCCGTGCATTACGAATTTGTCTTCTCAGCCGGGCTCTTGACATTTTGTAACTTATTTTTTTTATTAAAATGAACCTGAACCCGATTTCGTGGTATCGAACTGTAGTAAGGAGTGACATGGGTCAATAGTACCCAAAACTCTAAAAAACAACAACAGAACTTTGATACCAATATATCCATCAAAAGAAGCAGATTTTTATACTGATTTTAAATATATAAATCTAATCAACTTTTAGTTTTACCCATCAAAAGTTCCGAGCCTGAAAAAAATTTGCCTTATTTTCAAAAAAAGGGGAATTATCACCCCCTAAAAGTCTAATGAAAATCACACCATCAGATTCAGCGTATTAGAGAATCCTATTGTAGAAGTTTCAAGCTCCTATCTGCACAAGTGTGGATTTTTTTTTTTTTGCGTATTTATTTTTTATGCTTTATATTTACTTATTTTTTTTCAGGGGTGACTGTATCGAGCCAGTGGTCCTAGAATGAAGCGAGAGGGCTCATATTAACGGAAATAAAAATTATAGTGCCCTTTTTAAGTGACCAACAAAATTGGAGGGCAACTAGGCCCCCTCACACGCTCATTTTTTCCAAAGTCCCCGGATCAAAACTTCGAGATAGCTATTTTGTTCAGCATAGTCGAAATACCTGATAACTATCTCTTTGAGGACGACTTAATCCCCCACAGTCCCCGGGGGAAATGCTGCAAGTTATGAACTTTGCCCATTGTTTCTATATAGTATTGGTTATTGGGGAATATACTGACCTGTTCATGGGAATTTTTCTGGTGGTAGGGGGGCTAAGGGGAGGGGGTTACGCGAGAGGATCTTTCCATAGAGAAATTTATCATGGGGAAGAGAATTTCCATTCGCTAAATATTCCAGTGTTATTTAAAAAAATGAGAAATTAAATAAAAATACAATTTTTTCAGCTGAAAGTAAGGAGCAAAATTAAAACTTAAAATGAACAGAAATTATATTGTGTATGAGGGGATTTGTCCCCTCCTCAATACCTTTCTCTTTACTCCAAAGTATTTTAGAAAGCTAAAAAAAAACTAGTTGATCTAATTAAACGGCCTTTTTGATTCAGGGGTCATTCTTAATAAAGTGGAACAAAATCCGAACCTTAGTAAAAAAAGATAAACGAAGTATTGACGAGGGGGCGAACCCCCCTTATACGTAATAAAAATATACGAATATAGAAGTTCGTTACGTTAGTTAATTTGTAAGTTAAATTAAATTAAATAAAAAACAAGTTTTTTCAACGGAAAGTAAGGAGCAACATTAAAACTTAAAGCGAACACAAGTTATTGCGTATATGATGGGGTTTGTCCCCTCCTCAATACCTCGCTCTTTACGGTAAAGTGTTTTTAATAATTTCAAAAGAGCTATTTATTCTAATTAAACTCCTTTTTGAATCAAGGGTCATTCTCAAAGAATTGGAACAAAATTTGAACTTTAGTGTACAGAGCGAGGTATTGATGAGGGGACGGACCCTCTCATATACGTAATAAAAATATACGAATATAGAAGGTTCGTTGCGGAAGTAAATTTGAAAGTTATATGTATTTATTACTAATAAAAGCGTTCGTCCGTAAATAAAATTAAAAGTTCTAGTGGCCTTTTTAAGTAATTAAAAAATGGAGGGCAACTAGCCCCCCTCTCCCGCCCCTTTTTCTCAAAATCGTCCGATCAAAAGTGTGAGAAAGCCATTTAGCCAAGAAAAAGTAAAATTAATATGCAAATTTTGTTTCAATTGTTTATGTACGGTGAGCCAAGATAACCAACAGAATAACAATAACAAGTTTCTTTAAAGTAAGGAGTGACATAAAAACTTAAAATGAACGGAGATTATTCCGTATATGAAAGGGGCTCTCCCCTCCTCAACGCCCCTCTCTTTACGCTAAAATTTGACTCTTTCTCACAACTCTACATTTTAAAACAATAAAAGCTTTAGGGCAAAGAGCGGGCTGTTGAGGAGGGACCAGCCCCTTTCATATACGGAATAGTTTCTGTTCGTTTTAAGTTTTAATGTCGCTCCTTACTTTCAGTTAAAAGTACTTGTTTTTTTTTACTTAATAAAAAAACAGGAATTAATTGTTTTATTGCAGAAGATTGCTTCTGCTTGATAAAAAAAACGGCCGGAGTTGTTAATCTCATAAGTTAATTTTCTATTTAGTGTTTTGTCAAGGACGTACAAGGCAGGGGGATTGGGGCACCCTGATGCCCTATATTCCCTAAATTCTTGACATGTGTTGACCAAATTATCAATTTTTTATTTTTTTATTTACCTCCACCCCATAAAAAAGTATCTGTGTACGTCCTACCATATCCTTGGAAATGGTTCGCATTCCGTCTATTATTATTATTATTATTATTACTGTTTCTGTTATAATTACCATTATTATTATGTGAGTACAAACTTGTCGTACTAAACCAAAAGATGGAGCAGAGAAAAAAAGAACAAGAGAGAGAAAACGTTTACATCCAATAATAATAAAGCTATTAAAGACAAAGCCTTTAGTGAAGATTGTAAAATCTCTTCAAAGGATGAAAGAAAAAAAGTATAGCTTTTGTGTCAGTGTTAAAGCCAAATGGCTGTTTAGCTTAAATAGCCGGGTATTGTAAACAATGCTTATGGCTGCAAAAGCGTGTTTTAGACCAAAACTTTTTAACTTCCCTCATAACAAAGGCCCTTAAACCTTTCTTGGGAAATGCTTACCAATAAATCACAGCCCACTGTGCAAGAATGAATTGCATTTTAGCATTAAAGATGGAAACTTTTGGTATGGTTGGTACCTCTTATAGTGGCTTCAATTTGGAAGAAGACAGGAGGGGGGAGGGTCGGTAGTTTGTAAATCTAGGAGGGGGACAATTTTCTGTTTTTCGATTTTTTTTGTGAAAATACCAAAAGAGACATTTTTCAAAAAAATGGCTAAAAAAGGTGTCTTTGAAAATGAATGGGGAGGAGGGCAAATGTTCTAATTTAGAGTAAATATATCCGTTTTTTATTATTTTTTTTTATTTTTTTACAAAATATACTTTTGAAGAAAAATTGTGTAGCACCAGATCCAGGGCTTCTGACACAGTCCTGTAGTTCTTACTAAAATTAGCTTAATAAATCACAAGAAGCATTTCTTTCTTTTTCCGTCTGTTTTTACTGTTAAGTCTATTTTAAGAATGATATGGTGCAAATAGATGCACTAAAATTTTTTTTAACAATATAAACATGTTTTTCTACCGAACAACGGGATCGATAATGTTGTGCTCT
>NW_027062644.1:326515-424015 GCF_032884065.1 Artemia franciscana | reverse complement strand
AGCCGGCACTTGTGGCATTGCTTCTCAGCTACTCACAACAGGTGGCCCTGCGATGACACTGTGACTGCAGATGGTGTTCAGTATAATCTGGCGCACTGGAGTTATACCATGAGACTGGAAGAAAGGAATCCTTGTGCCAGTGTTTAAGCGCAAGGGCAGCAAGACGGGCTGCAGCAACTACCGTGGTATCACCCTACTCTCTGTTCCTGGAAAGCTAATTGCGATGCTGCTGCTGAAACGTGCAACAAGTTTCCTATATGCTTTGCGCCGCCCCCAACAGGCTGGATTTATGCCAGGAAGATCTACAACTAAACAGATTCACATGGTCTGACAGATCGTTGAGAAGACAGTGGAATTTTACCTACATAGCTTTCATTGACTTTCGTTCTGCCTTTGACACTGTTGACAGACCGTCCCTTTGGCTAATCCTGAAAGCTGCGGGCCTACCCACAAAGATAGTCAGCCTCTTCAAAGAACTCTACAGCAATACAGAAAGTGCCGTCCTGGTTAACGGAAAGATTTTTTCTTCCTACCCCGTACAAAATGGAGTATGGCAAGGATGCACAGCTGCACCTGAGCTGTTTAACTGTGTCATCGACCACATCCTGAACGAGACTCACCATGCTCACCCTTTCGGCATCAGATATGTCGGGAGGACTCTGTCTGATGTTGACTTCGCAGACGATGTAGCTGTCCTTAATGACAATCTCGTGCTACAATATGATCTTTTCGAAGGGAGGGTCAAAAAAAGAAAAAAAAAATTTCAATTTTTATTACGTTTTTACGAGTCGGAGGAACATTTCGGGGGGGGGGGGGGTGTCAAACCCCTATCCCTATCCTCTGGATACGGCCTTTGTCTAGAGATATTGCCAACTTGCTATTATTACTATATCTAACAGTAAGTATAATTCATTGCTATCACTTTTAATAGTATTCAAGGTTTTTCTTTCGCATAATTATTATTTGAAAGACATACCAATCATATACAACTGGCAAACGAATACGTTCGTTCTGGCCATCCCAGTAGACATATTCATATGTAATCTAGTGTATGTTGCTGATGTCTAAATTTTACCTCATTTAGGTGGGTACTGTTGAAGAACATGAAATAGTAACAAAGAAACGTCCCACTATATTCACAACCTGCGTCCCTTTACTCAGTACAGTGTGTGGGCATCGTCGTTGAGCGAACAAGGTGCTGGCTCCACTACTGAAGAGGTTTTGGGCAGAACTTTCTCAGCTCCTCCAAGCCAAGTGCCACAAAATGTTATCGCCGAAAGTGCAAGCTCGTCGAGTATTGTTGTCCGTTGGGAACCTCCTCCCAAAGAGCAACAAAATGGTAATGTGTTATTTTATACATAATTACTATTTTATTTGCTATTTTAGATTAAAGAATAGACTTGTAAACATCAAATATGGTCAAGTCCTTTGGAATTTGCGTTATCAAGTAACTGGAAAACTGCCAACAAAAATGTTTCTGTTAGGAACCCTACCGTCTGCTGTTTCCTCACAATTCTTGTGAATGCAAAGAAGCTATTCATGGAAAATCTGAATAGGAAGGCCAATTTGGAATGCAAATTCTCTTGAGAACATCTCTTCAGCTTTCTCATTTGGCAAAGCTGTACGTTGAAACGACTCAACGTACAGCTTTCCCAAATGATACCTAAGATAACTTAGGTATAGTAGAACTATGTTGAGATAGTCTATGTTGAGATAGATTGAGAACATCTCTTCAGCTTTCCCGTTTGGAAATCGCCTTAAACTGAGTTTCTGTAATATCTATGGGACCATTTTGAATTACCAAGGACAGTGAAATTACATTTATGTGTTTGGATTGAATAAGTAGAAACTTATTCTGTCATATATTTCTGAAGAAACCGAGGATTCAATTTTTATGTGAAACATATCCATATCCAATGGTTGGGAGTCTTGGATGCAAAATTAAAAAAAAAGGAAACGCTGGTGAGGAACCAGCACAGAATAATCTGAAAACATATTGCACCAAGCAAGCTTGCAGAAGCAAGCAAGCAACTGCCTTAAATATAGAACATGACAAAGATTTTTTTTTTGAAATCAAGGTTATCAGTTATAAATAGACATGAGATGGGTCACATTTTTATTTGGATAACTTTGGTGCTATGACAAAAAAAAAATGGTTAATCTGTTATGTTAACGCATTTTTGTAATAATAGTAATTCGTTATCCCTATCTTTGGTGCTACTTCATGCACCATGTCTTATCTCTGTTTCTCTGTTTTCTGTATTGTTTGATAAGTGTCAAACTTAACAGAATACATTAGCAATGTTTGTCTCTCGGGTACAAAAATATGCGCCATGAGGTAGAAAGTAATATATAAGCCGTCATATGTACACGTAGGTTCAAGTCCTGGGCTAAGTGGGGTGGGGGTATTTGGGCTTCCAAGGAGGATGGACGCTTGAAAAAAAAATGAAATAGCTTCAAATTAGACTGCAAATTCTTAATTACCTCTAAGGGAGTCACCACAGTGGATCATTTATAATCCCTTGCCTGTTTTCATACGTATTTAGGACACATCCAGGAAAAATAAATGAAATGCCAAAAAACAAAGATTTGAAGAACTTCTTCTAAATTCTTAAGAACTATCGATTACATATTTCCTGTTTATGTGATGTAACGTTTCTTTGGGTGTTAATACGTCTGAAATAGTGTTAATTGTTTTGTCGTTTTTTTTTCTAAAATTATGATGTTCTATTGATTTGAGTTCTATTTGTGTTTTCGTTCTATTTTCAGGTATAATAATTGGGTACAAAGTCTCGTACAAGCCAAAAGGCCATGGTAAAGCGTCAACGACATTAACTACAGATGGCAGTAGTCATCTATCCACCTTGAATAACCTACCAAGAAGTGCTGAGTTCCTAATTAAGGTTGCCGCAGTGAACATAAACGGGACTGGACCTTATACAGACTGGATAACTGCTGAAACGTTCGACAGTGATTTGGATGAAAGCCAAGTTCCTGACCAACCAAGCTCATTAAGGGCAAAACCTGGTACGACTTGGATTACTGTCACTTGGTCTCCGCCCAGCAATCAGAATATTATGGTTCGAGGCTATACCCTTGGCTGGGGCAAAGGGATACCCGACGTTTATAGGAACCTTGTTGACAGGAAGCAAAGAAGCTTTACAATAGAAAAACTAGGTAAGTTTTCTTATTCCTATCGACTTTCAACTAAAGTATTGCAAGGAAGAACTATTTTGGGCTGCCTGCCCAATTTTCGTGTTTGTCTAATAAATTTATAATATTACATATAATAATATAATTTTACAATATAATATAAATTTATAGTATAATAATAAAAAATTTATGCTACAGCATAGGAATCTCTACAACATTAGACACTTCTTCTTTAAGACCTTTAGGTCCATGTCCTTCCCCAGAAATGTTCTTAAGCCATACTTTCTTATATTTCCTGTATAATTCACCGTGTTTTGCCCTTTTTCTGAAGTTGTATATGGCGGTAAAAGTTTTATATATTTGGATTCTGATATCCCTGCGACAAAGAAAGACCTTGCAATGTTCTGACCATCCCTCCTTCTCTATGATTATCTTTTATTCAATTTTTTTTCCTTTTTCGCATGGATGGTTCAACACAAGCTTTAGTATAAGTTCAAATTTTTCCCATTAATATGTTGGGCAACGTAAGTTGGGCAACGTTGGGCAATGTAAGTTGTTGCACCTGCTTTCTTGCAGTGATTGCATTGGAGATAGCAGAGCTTTAACGAAGAGAACTTCCACCAGTAGAATATGTAGTGATACATGAATATCTACCTTTTTCATATTTTTAGTTCTTAACTTCTGATGAGTTTGCTTACGATTTAATTTGCAAAAAAAAAATATGAATGCTGATGAAGCTGCTTGCATTAATTGCAACTTTCTTTGGTGGAAGCAGTGGTGCCCCCCCCCTCAATCCTCAGTATTTTTGGAAGTCGTCTCCATCCAGCTGTTCTAGCCGAGTGGATTGGTGCGCTGGATTTAGGATCCTTTGTCTGAGAGGCCGAGGGTTGAATCCTAATGTATCCAATTATTTGGTTTAAGACGAGGATCAGTGGCGTGACTCTGTAAGCTCAGGCAGAGTCAACCCAGCTCTAAATGGGGATCTGGAGGTATCTAGCGAAGGTAAACAGGAAGGGTGTGCGAAAGCACTGCGTAGTTGGCCCTCAACCCCTCATTGCACTTCCTGGCTGAAGGGCCAAGAAAAGGAGACCAGCACCACCGGTAGGGACTGTCTTTTCCTAACCTTTACCTTTTCTGTCCTATGAAAACATAATTTTAAAGTAGAATAACGGTTTGTGATACTAATTTCATAAAGATTTTGATTGCCTCGCGGTTTAAATATTATTTAAATTATTATTGCCTCGCGGTTATCTTAAATATTATCGGCATCCTAAAAGTGTTTTTCGAAGTGGGAGATCAAGGACGCATTGATTTTCTGTCGAAATATGTGCCTTAGAAATATATTTTCCCAAACGGATGGGTAGCTTGTTAAATCATTCAATCAGTAGAAGTGCATTGTGATAGCGCCAATTGCACAAGTGCCCACTCTGCCGTCTTCTTTGAATGTTCAGCCTTCCGAGGGGTCTTTGAGTGCAACAAGAAAGTCAAAATCGCTGGACGACAAATCGGAGGCATAAAGATAGTGACCAAGCGGACTTAAACGACAGTTGTCCATTTTTTCTTATTCCACTGGCGTATTGTAATACCTTCATTTCTTTTGGAAAAGAATCATCATTTCATCCGTTAATTACCTTTTTTTTATCAGGATAACTGTAGTAATTTTAGTGCAATAAATGTACTGAAAAACAATGTAAAAAATGCCTCGTGAACCTAAAAACCAGTCGCGTGCTCATAACCAGCAGACAGCAGATTCTTGAATTTTGCGTTTTTTTCTCGCTCTTGACCCCTTCCCCCTGAACGGCTTTTTATGAACTCTTTATGCCACACTGTGTTACGGTGCCTTGAAAGGGTTTTATATCCAAACAGTATTCTTCATTTTCCTTGAACATCGGCATCTTTTATGTTTTCGGAAGCCAGAAATTTATGGTGACCAGTTGTCCGATCAAGAGTTAACTTCTTTTTCAAACATCGTGTTTCCCACCCCTGACTGAATCTGATAATAATAAAGAACACCTCGCCCCACTCCTGACATTGCAGCTCAGTTCAGTTCAGTTCAGTTACTTTTATTATTACAACAAATATTCACAAGAACACTATACCAATGGCCTCCATAAGAGTCCATAGCATGTAATATGGAGGCTAAATAACACTGTAAATTTAAAACAAATAAACAAAGAATTCACTTCATTAAATTAATACAATAATGCAAAAAACTCAAGCCAGAAGAGAAGACACCAATCCCTGATTGATCCCCACAACCTTTGACCCTCATCCAGCACATAGGGCAAAGACAACTACCATCAAAGCCCCTGTAATAATAATAGTTACAATAATAATAGTAATAAATCAGGCCTGACTTATTACTATTATTAATAGTAATTAATTACTTATTAATAGTAATTAAAATCAGACCTGACGGTTTTCGTTTGCGGAATTTCCATGTGGTTTCTATTTCGAAACGTGGGGCGTTTCGAATTCTTTTAGGCGTTTCGAAAATTTTTATCTTAGACAAAATCTTGGAAAAATGATTCAAAGCACCTAGGATACTGGGTTACTATGGCCTAGTATTTCTAGAAGTGATAACTTGTTTTGTTTAGTATTATGTCATCCGAAAAAAAAGTCGTTTATTTTTGATCAAATAATAAATGACCGAATAGTTTTTGCCATCAAACTTTAATTAATTTGATTAGAAAGCAATTTGATTAAATCTGTTTTAAAATACACTGTCGAACATTCTCAGTACTCGCTTCGTCAAATTGGTTATGGACAGTTCTTATAAGAAAGCTATATTTAATTACTAATTCTAAGATTTTTTTGACGCAAATTGACCTAGCGACAGAATGAATTTAATAAACAAAATAAAAGAAACAACTTAAGAAAATGAAATAAGCTTGTTTTTACGTCTTGAGGTCTTTGAAGTTATAACTGTTTTTTCTATTTTTATGTATATCCATATACAATCTATTCCTCTAATTCTCTTTTTTCCCTTGTGTCTTACCATCTTTTTCATACTTTTTTAAATTTATACCCACTCAATCTGCACTTCTAGAACCAAATTCTGAATACGTTATTAGTTTACGAGCACATAATTCGAAAGGAGAAGGCCGTCCCATTTATGAAACGATGAGGACGAGAGAGGAGAGTGTTTCGGAGCCGTCAACACCCCTAACCACCCCGCTCGGTTTGAAAGCTGTAGTTCTCTCTTCATCAACTGTTGTGCTATATTGGACAGACCCTTCTCTAGTTCGAAATAGAGTGAGTTGGTTTGTGTTTATCTCAGTTTAATTTTTCTTTAACTAAATAATTTTTTCGAAAACAGCGCCTTTTCATTTATAATTAACGGGAAACGGTACCTTAGAGGATCACCTATCTTGTCTATTTCAAACTGTTATCATTTGCTTTGTCCAAACTATTTAGAGTTGATTGGGAGGTCTTGCCATAACTTGTAGAGCTTCGATACGATATCCGAGTAAAGAGCAGAAAATTAAAAGCCGATTCCTAATTTCCTACAAATCTTAGAAAATTATTTAACTTCTCGCATTTTGTACCGGAGATTGTGATATTCCGTTTTAACAAAACTTACATCATCAGAAAGAATGGGTTTTATTTCCGATTCAACGGGTTAATCCTATTCCATTTGGGACGGGCAAATAACACAATCTTTAAAAATCTGCCTTACTTCATTCATAAAACGTGGCCTAGCCCTCGATGTTCGTATTATAACCTTATAATAACTTTATGATTATTCAAGTCTTGATTTGTTTTATAAGAGTGATTTATATTCATATATTATAATGTTACAGTAAGGATTTGACTATATTAATTTTTGTATCAAAATTTTGTGATTTAGTAATGTTTTCTCTTTTGCCACCAACTACTGCCACACGGTATAATGTATAACAGTGTATGAACTTCATATGTAATACTAAATATAACTAAACCTACGTTGCCTGAGCAACGTGAAGTGTTGCGTAAACCTTTGTCCGGCTTCGCCGAATAAAGTGTTGCGAGAGCAACACTTTGGTTTTGTTTCCTATCGGTTAAACGCTGAAGTTGTTAGCCTGTCGAAGCTTTTAAAATGTTATGTTCAAAGAAGAACGCAATCAGTAATCACATGATCAAAGGCTAGTCCTCAGCGTTGAAAAAACAGCAATAACAAAAGAATATCGAAAGAAGGGACTAAATTGACTTTGCAGCCAGTTGAACTTTATCCTTTTCAAGCGTAGACATCGTGACGGATCAACACTTGTAACAATATCTTATATAATCTAGTTGGTATTATAAAGCTATCCGTAGTTTTCAGGATCAAAATACCATAGATGACACTCTATTAATTATTACGAAACTGCCTCGTTGTTTTACATTATTGTTTGTACCCGTTGCGTAAACACGTAATTCTAGGTTACAGTGAGTATGGGTAGGTTACACCAACTAGCAAAAGTCCCAAACCCCTCTTCACTAAAGATGATTGTAGCCTAACAGACGATTATTACTTACAAGTCCCCTACATGTCTTACCACTGGAACCAACTCTGTCTTACCATCAAATAAACTGGAAACATAATAGGTACACCAAACAGCAAAATTTGCAAACCCCTCACTGCCGAAGATGATTATGAGCTAACAGCATACCTTTCCTTACAAGTCCCCTACATGTCTCACAATTGGTATTGGCTTATTTTTGGTTTCAGTGTATACCCTACTACTGAAGTTGTCAACCCCTTGAAACTTTCAAACTAGTATATCTCATGAAGGAATTTTTGTACCAAAAAATGGATGACATATACTTTGATCAGCTCATCAAGAGCTATCGATTGCCGTCGAAAAAAAATTCTATCTGTCTTAGTTCAAAAGTTGATTTTTTTTTTTTTGCCGTAGGCCAACTTTCTAACGTCACCACTTAGAAAGGAGCAAAGAATAAGCTCCAATTTCTTTAGCAATGACAGAACTTTTAAAGTTTAAGAGGTACATCAGATAACAGTTCTCTACCTTAATCCCAAGTCCGAAAAAAACAAATGATAAACCCAGCCAAAATCACGGCAGTATTTTCGGACCCGTGGGAAAATGCTGCTTTTTTGCTTCTGTAAATTTGTCTATTTATCACTCAAAGAAGAAATATTTGCTGTGGGGCCGGGTAACTGTCGCATATATTTAACACATATAGATTTTAGTCCATCTTCAGTTTGAAAGTGGTGCCTGCCTGCTTGCCTGCTAGAACGGAGCTTTCCACTCGAAAGCAGAAACATGGTTTGATGAAACGAAAGCCTGGCTGCACAACTTCAGATACTCCTCTCTGACATAGGCTACATAACTCCACTTCACTTCGCACACCATAGGCTCTGGCTCGTGGACAAGCAAAAACCATCCTTTTTGGCCCCAGGCAAGAGTTCTGCGGAGCATTCCAAAATGTAATGCCATATTTATCAATCCGGCCTGAGGTCCACACTTTCCGTAAAAACCGCACAGGTCAGACCCTTACCAGTTTCCAGGAATAAGCCGACATCGGCGGAATAAAAAAAAAAAAAAAAAAAAAAAAAACGGGACAAAACCAATGTGTTGCTCTCGCAACAATGTCTCTGTAATTATTTATATAGTGTTTTAGTATATATCATTTATTCATGTATGTTAAAATGCTGTAATAACAATAATCTTATAATTATATTTTAAAAGTCAGAATTCTTTTATAAATAGCCTAATTATATATATATATATATATATATATATATATATATATATATATATATATATATATATATATATATATATATATATATATATATATATATATCATGTCTATATATCGGCCGCCAGTCCCCGGCACTAGGCAGGCGGCAGGCTTCTATATATGGATTCTTATTGTCGCTTGTCTTCTAACCGCTGATAATTTGCTATCTTTTCAAACGCAGTCTATTTAAAGATATTTGATTTTTAAAGCAAGCCCAATTTCTAATAACGATATCTACTAAGCTTAAAACTTTAGATTTTTTTTTTAGGTTACCCTGGCTTTAGTATTAATACAAGAGAAGAAAAAAAAACTAAAAAAGGTAAAAACTACTAAAACTTTCTTTTCGTTATGCAAAAATGATTCTTTTGCAAAAAAACTGCAGTATACTGAAGTGCCTTTGTATTACACGTGGAATACTAAAAATAAAGTATTTAAACGTCGAAAACAGGGTAAGTCAGTCGACGGTTAACCTACCATCTTCAAAGATACCACTATAGGAAGACTCTACACCGTTCACCCCAATCAACATGAATGCTTCTTTCTACGCCTGCTTTTGGTGAATGTACCCGGTCCGACGTCCTTTGAGTATTTGAGAACTGTAAACGGTACTATACAAGATACTTACCGTAGTGCATGCCAAGCTCTGAATTTATCGGAGAATGACCAATACTGGGATAACTGCATCAATGACGCGTGCGAAACGTCAACTCCAAGTCAAATTCGTGCATTGTTTGGAATCATACTAACAACTTGCTCTCCTTCAGCTCCTACAGAGTTATGGGAAAAATATAAATCGAAAATGTCCGAAGATATACTCCATCGAAAACGGTTAGAGACGTCAGATATGACTTTTGATTTTACATCAGAAATTTATAACTACACTTTAGTTATTATTGAAGATTTGTGCGTATGTATGGCAAACAAACCTCTTCAGGATTTGGGAATGCCTTCACCTAATCGTACCGCTGCTGTTTCGACATGTGTAGAATTGGATCGTGAACAAAGTTACAGCACGAGTGATCTATTGTCGTATGTACAAAATAACATTTCTAAGTTAACGTCGGAGCAAAAAGACATTTATGATACGATAATGCATTGTGTCGATAACAACGTTGGAGAAATTTTCTTTTTGGATGCGCCAGGAGGTACTGGTAAAACGTTTGTGATAAAACTGATTCTGGCATCAATTCGATCAAAAAATGATATAGCGTTGGCAATTGTGTCGTCCGGAATAGCCGCAACGTTGCTGCCTGGTGGAAGAACTGCTCATTCCGCTTTGAAATTGCCTCTGAATTTGCATTCTACAGAAACTCCCACGTGCAATATTTCCAAATCATCTGGGATGGGTAAAGTATTGCAGCAATGCAAACTTGTTATTTGGGACAAGTGCACATTGGCACACAAAAAATCGCTCGAGGCTCTGGATCAATCTTTGAGAGATTTACGAGGGAATTCGAAACCCTTTGGTAGCACATTAATATTGCTTGGGGGATATTTCAGGCAAACATTACCTATAATACCTAGATCAACCCCTGCAGACGAAATGAATGCTTGCCTGAAAAATTCTAATTTATGGGCACACGTAAAGACATTAAAATTAACTACAAATATGCGTGTCCGATTGCAAAACGATGACTCTGGTCAAACATTTTCTGATCAATTGCTGGCAATTGGAAACGGAAAGCTCCCAGTAGACTCAATTTCAGGACGTATACAACTACCTGCTGAATTCTGTAATTTAGTGACGTCCAAAAATGAATTGATTGAAAAAGTATTTCCGAATATTCTAACCAATTATAAAAATCATAAATGGCTAAGTGAACGAGCGATTCTGGCAGCCAAAAATATAGACGTCCACGAAATCAACAATATTGTTTTGACCAAGATTCGAGACCAGGCAGTCCTTTACAAGTCAGTCGAGTGCCCCCACCAACTAGGTGTTGGGGTGGCGCTTCGTGCCACCCCAATAGCTAGTATATATATATATATATATATATATATATATATATATATATATATATATATATATATATATATATATATATATATATATATATATATATATATATATATATATATATATATATATATATATATATATATATATATATATATATGTATATATATATATATATATATATATATATATATATATATATATATGTGTGCGTGTGCGTGTGTTTGTGTGTATATATATATTATGCCTCTGTAATTATTTGTATATTGTTTTTATATTACCCATTTGTGCAAATTATTTTTTTAAATAATTGTAGCTTGATAATTATAATCTGCATTCTATTGTAAACCTATTTTAATAAATTTTTTTTTGCAGCCGACTAATGACAACCGATATTATGTTGTTCGGTATACACCGTATTTTGGCTCTGCGACGAATGTGCGCTATAGATATTTCAACTCGACTGATCTGAATTGTATGATTGACGATTTAAAGCCAAACACTCAGTACGAATTCATGTCAAAGTTATGAAGGGTGAGTTGTTTTCACATTTTCTTTAACTAAATTGATCCCTGAGAAAAATTCGATGCGAGACACACGCCCCTGTGTATTCGCCCCCCTTTGTCTTCATTTGCATTTAAAAATAAGCCATTTTTTTTCAGTAGCGCCATTTATACATATTAGCATGTCTGAAGTACCTTCTAAATCTGTTATAATTACAAGTTTTTATTGAGTCATCAAGGCCCACATTTCCTGATGACGACTTTATAGGAAAGCATGTAGGTTTTAATATTCTCTAAACTGGTGAGTATTTGATCAGTATTTACTGTGTTATTTGATCAGTAAAATTAGTATTTGGTCAGTACTGTGTTATGGTTTAAGTTATATTCTTGTGAAAATGTGAGGGTACTGCTTTGTTTAACTACGATCAAACATGGGCTCTATACCAGAATTCGTCCCGAAAGTTCTGGTCTCGCAGCCACATATTACTGGTGTTTGAGAACCAGCCTTTTGTTCTGCGACAGAGGCATTTGACTACCGAATATGCTGCTCGAAATATAAGAAGTTCGATAACTAAGGTTTGACTAACCTATGAGTTGCTAGTTTTAATGACTGTGCTAAATTCTGATTGGAATTGAATATTGCCTTGGTGGCCTGATACCACATCCACTATAAAAAAAGAGTGTTTTAATGTGGGTGAATATCATTGAAGTATTAACTTATAAAAGATTACCGTCAGAATCTGCAGTGCTGAACTCCTTGTGGCTTATCTTCTACGACACTAATTAATAAATACTCGCTTATTCATTATTAATTTGCAAAAATCAAGGAGGGGGGGGCAAAATGTATTTATTTAACCTAGGAGGAGGGGGGGCTGGGCAAATTTGTGTTTTTTTTGCAACTTTGCCAATAAAAATACTAAAAAAAAACATTATTTCGAAGTGTAGGGGCAGGGTCAAAAATGTAGGCAGAGGACATACCCTCACCTACCACCTCCCCTCCCCCAATTGGGGCCACTGCGCGCATAGAACTACCATTTTTTATATTATCTGGTGATATATATTATTGTGATTGTATTATCAAATGAGGTGATAAATATGTACTTATGTGCGGTTCCCTTCTATTTTTCATTGAAAAATGTCTTCTCTGGTCGGTAAAATTATGCTTACAAACTTTCAGTTTACGGTCTTTTAAATGAAAACTTTCCATTGGTACGCTGATAATAATACGGCGTAAATTATCATGGCTATTCGTCTTGTATGGCTATTTGGCTATTATTTCTAACGGTATTTGCCAATTAAGACAAGCCACTATACCCACAAAGACAATGTTTAATTTATCTTGTCTTTTTAAAGCAATTTTGCTGGTATTTGGATCTAGCTTACAAAAGTATTTGATTCTCACCAAAGACGACGAATTATGTGAAGCGAAAACGACTAACTAGCTTTGGTATTAAACAGTTCGTGGTAACGAACTGTAGTAAGGAGCGACCCGGCTCAATAGTAACCAAAAGTCTAAAAAATGGAATTTTAGTACCAATAGCTACATCAAAATAATCGCATTTTGATGCTAATTTTAAATATATAAAGTTTCATCAAGTTTAGTCTTACCCATCAAAAGTTACGAGCCTGAGAAAATTTGTGTTATTTTAGAAAATTGGGGAAAACACCCCCTAAAAGTCATAGAATCTTAACGAAAATCATACTATCAGATTCAGCGTGTCAGAGAACCCTACTGTAGAAGTTTCAAGCTCCTATCTACAAAAATGTGGAATTTTATATTTTTTGCCAGAAGGCAGATCACGGATGCGTGTTTATTTTTTTTTTTTTTTTTGTTTTTTTTTTTTCCCAGGTGTGATCGTATTGACCCAGTTGTCCTAGAATGTTGCGAGAGGGCTCATTCTAACGGAAATGAAAAATTCTAGTGCCCTTTTTAAGTGACCAAAAAAATTGGAGGGCGCCTAGGCCCCCTCCCACGCTAATTATTTTCCCAAAGTCAGCGGATCAAAATTCTGAGATAGCCATTTTATTCAGCGTAGTCGAAAAACCTTATAACTATGTCTTTGGGGACGACTTGCTCCCTCACAGTCCCCGTGGGAGGGGTTACAAGTTCAAAACTTTGACCAGTGCTTACATATAGTAATGGTTATTGGGAAGTGTACAGGCGTTTTCAGGAGGATTTTTTGGTTGGAGACAGGGGTTGAGAAGAGGGGGATATGCTGGGGGAACTTTTCATCGAGGAATTTGTCATGGGGGAAGAAAATGTCCATGAAGGGAGCGCAGGATTTACTAGCTTTACTTAAAAAAACAAAGAAAAAGTTTTTTTTCAGCTGGAAGTAAGCAGCAGTATTAAAACTTAAAACAAACAGAAATTATTACCCATGTGAGGGGCTCACCTCCTCCTAATACCTCGCTCTTTACGCTAAAGTATTTTTAGTAATTTCAACTATTTATTCTGTGGCTTTTGTGATTCAGGGGTCATTCTTAATGAATTGGGACAAAATTTAAGCTTTAGTGTAAAGAGCGAGGTACTGACGAGGGGGCGAACCCCCTCATATATGTAATAAAAACATAAGAATACAAAAGTTCTTTACGTAAGCTAATTTATAAGTTGCATATATCTTTTACTTATAAAAAGATTTGTAAAAAATTAAAAGTTCTAGTTGCCTTTTTAATTAACCGAAAATCGGAGGGCAACTAGGCTTCCTCCCCCGCTCTTTTTTTCTCAAAATCATTCGATCAAAATTATGAGAAAGCCATTTAGCCAAAAAAAAATATACAAATTTCGTTTTAATTATTCCTCTGCGGAGAGCCAAAATCAAAACATGCATTGATTCAAAAACGTTCAGAAATTAAATAAAAAAAACAAGTTTTTTAAATGAAAGTAAGGAGCGACATTAAAACTTAAAACGAACAGAAATTACTCCGTATATGAAAGGGGCTTTTCCTTCTCAACGCCCTGCTCTTTACGCTAAAGTTTTTTTTTACTGTTTTTAAATGTAGAGTTAAGAGAAAGAGTCAAACTTTAGCGTAAAGAGCGGGGCGTTGAGAGGGAAAAGTCCCTTTCATATACGGAGTAATTTCTGTTCGTTTTAAGTTTTAATGTCGCTCCTTACTTTCATTTAAAAAACTTGTTTTTTTTATTTAAAATGAGCTCAAAGCTGGGATCTCGGATTGAAAGTGTTATTCCTTATGCCTTCCTAAATAAATGTAAAAAAAAATTACCTTTTTGAATACAAATGTAAGAAAAAAGTTAAGCTAGAAGTATATTGTTCTAGTTCTTTTTTTCTAGGTAGGCACAGAAAAGCCGAAAAGTTTCTAAAGACTAAAGGATTTTGCTTTCAATCAGACATACTAGCGGGATTTCATTCGGTGACCTCGCCTGGTCATATTTGTTTTATGGTCCTTTTAAGGCCCGTCATAATTGGTTTAATAAGAGTAATAAGGATTTTATGCCTTAAGGAGCCTAGACGCAAACTACAGAAATCACATTTTGCTTTGTCTTAATTCAAACGTTTGAAGATTAAAACTTACATGGTGTGAAATTCAAAAAGGAAAAAATATGCACTTGTAGAAAAGTGTCTTTTAACCTTTTTAGCTCGTACTTTTGTAGCTGCACTGTTGCTGTTGCAGGAGAGGGAGGGCTCTAGGACAAAAACGGAAGAGTGTAGTGGAACTGGACTAATAATCTTGGGTCGTGTCTTGAATACCTTAAAGAAATCTTTTGGAAAACAGTTGTTTATTGTAAAAAAAACACATTTTTTAGTTATTTCACTCTTCGAAATAATATGCTGCAACATATTTAAAAAAAACTACCATTTAATGGTTCAGGTTTTATTTAAATAAAACCTACCAAAGCTTGTTGGACGATTTTTATTTGTTTGCAGCCCCTCTGCCTTAAATAGGTTACTATTAAAGGCTTTTACTCTGTTCTTAAACTAGATTATTAGAACTGTATGTTGAGAAACGTTTTATGGTTTACGTTACTACCCAAAAATATTCTTTCAGAGTTTTCATTGCAAAACAATAGTGGGGATAAATACAAAACAAAAGTTTGAAGTGACGTTATGTCATTTCTCACATAGAACTTAGCTTTTCTGTTCAGCAAATTTTATGCTTTTGTTTTACAGGTGGTTGACAGGCTTGTCAAAAGATTTAAGTGACGTTATTTCATTTCTCACATAGAACTTAGCTTTTCTGTTCAGCAAATTTTATGCTTCTATTTTACAGGTAGTTGACAGGCTTGTCAAAAGATTCAAGTGACGTTATTTCATTTCTCACATAGAACTTAGCTTTTCTGTTCAGCAAATTTTATGCTTTTATTTAACAGGTAGTTTACAGGCTTGTCAAAAAAAGAAGAAGAAAGAAAGATAATACACAATGATATTTTTGGCCACGCTCAGGAAATTTTAAATGCAGTCACTTTTTGGTTTTGGCCAGACACTGGTCAAAAACAGCGCTTAAGCACATTTTAATTTGCGCTATATTTATTTTAGCAGAATTAATGTTTGTTTGGAAATAGTTGAATGAGAGATTCAAAAAGTATGCGTAGGAAAATGTTGTGGTAAAAACAAGCATCGCAGAATTTTTTTTTTACGGAAATTGTTTTTTTGTTAGTACCAAGATACATTTAAAAAATATGGTGGGGGGGGTGGTTGGTAGTAAACATAAAAATTTTGCCAAACAGGTTAATTATGCGAAAAATCTGAGAAAATATCTGGAATTTTTGAATGGCCTGGGCCTGAGCCTTCGCATGTAGCCTCTGCTCTCAAATTACCAGTAATTAACTTACTTTTTCACTTTATTCGGAAACCAGACAGTGGACTGCCCTACCCGTAGCAAAATACCTTGGAGTGGTTTGCGACGTCCACTTTGATGTCTCCCTCCCATGGCTCCAAATCTTCGTTGACGCTATTTTTGTCCCCCTGATTTTTTTTTTCCATGAGGGGGCTGGTTCGCAAACAAGGATGTTTCGATACATTACTTCAGCGGGACGACGCAAAGAGTGGCCAAGAATACGTTTCTTGATACTATATACATAATGTAATCGTTTAGGCTACGTTTCTTGATACTCAGTGGCAGTTCTTCTTCTTGGCTACAGTAACTTCTTACTTGGCTCTTTGAAATCCTATTCTATGTATTGGTGCTGAGGATATAACTAATATTTTTGGATCATTCATTTGTTACTGATGTTGATTACGAAATTCGTTTATGTTGGCTATTTAGCTGAGAATAAAACATTTGTACAGCTTTACTCAAGTATAAAAGAGAAATTTTGTATTCTAATATCTCCTCTACGTCCCTCAAATTGTAAAGAAAATATAATTTTACGATCGAAAAAAAAGAATAAAAAATTGAGGCTGTTGGCTGTACGGAGGAATTCGCTTCAAAAGGTTTGCGAGCTTCGCTTGATCGCATAATTTTTGAAAGTTACCTAAATAGATCAACTCTTTATTCATTGCAAAAAATCTGTTATTCTTAAATTTTTAGCTGCGGAAGGGTGGTAGGGAAAGGAGGAGGGGTCTTAGAAAATAGCCTTGACTGTTTGTTTTCAGGCTTTTGGTTTAACAATTAGACTTTCTCTTTTTTTTAATTTCATGGTTAATCGTGTCCTTCTTGTTGGGTATAGAACTCATTTGTAATGTCAAACGATATACCTGATGATTTATTGCTCATGGACCCAGTGAATTTTAGTATTTTTTGTTAATATAGAGCTTTTGAGTAAGTAAATATTCTCATTTCCAGGAAGAAGAGAAAGTGCTTGGTCACTAGTTGGGCTCAACACGACTTTTGAAGCTGCACCAAGTTCTGCACCACGAGATTTAACCGTAGTGCCCATGGAAGACAACCCCACAATGATTAACTTAAACTGGCAACCTCCAAAACAACCCAATGGACAAATCACTGGATATGTTATATTTTATACAACAGATAATAGCCAAAGAGATCGTGATTGGGTTGTTAAAGCAATTGTTGGTGACAAAATGACAACATTGATTAAAGGACTCACTTTAGATACGACCTACTTTTTTAAGATTCAAGCAAGAAATAATAAAGGATATGGACCGCTTTCTCCCGTTGTTACTTACAGAACAGGAGCTGGTAAGCCATATGATGGACGGCTTTCTTTTTTTATAGCGATGATTTTTTTTCTTTACTTTAATTTTTGTTAAATTTTTTGTGATCTACAATCACCACTTACGATGTATAATAAGCTATTTTTTGACAATGTATATGCTAAGCAATTCTACTTGAATTATTCTCGGAAGACTTTCTTTAATTGGGTAATTTCCTTAATGGGCTAGCCTATTAACGGGATAAATAGGCCATTTAAAATTCGCTATAGGCCAAAAAGATTCCATTTTAAATTTTTAATGAAAGCTTGAAATTTTTCAATAAGAAAAGTTGAAAAAAATATTGTAAGCATATCTGTGAATATGCAGCAGTTTCCTAATGCCTAGGGGACAAAAGCGTTAATTAAAGCAGGTAAAAAAAAAACAACAGCATAATAACGAGCTAAAGGCAAATGATGTGAAGGTAGTTTCATTATAGAGCCAATTTAAAAATTAATTAAAAAAAGAGATATATAAAGATATTGGTCATATAATCTCAGTTTTCAAGACTCTTTGACACTTCACATGGAAAGCTGGCACTTATGAATAAAATTTATACACGATTTCGCTTTACGTCAAAACTTAGGCACGAACGTTAGCTTTCTGGAACAAGGAAATTTAAGATTGAAAAAGTATAGACGAATTATAACAAGTCTTTTTTAATCCCCTCTACATTGAAATGTGTTTATTGACGAGTAAATAAAGTAATTAAAAGAAAAACATTCAAACGAAAATACAAGAGATGAAATAAAAGAAAACAAACAATTAAGGGCATTGCATTTCTAAAGAAAAAATAAAGATTACTATTAAGGAATAAACAAACGGGGGGATATGCAGTATGCGAAATAAAAAGAAAATTAACTTACATAATGTATAAACCAAATACAACATGGGAAATAAGAAATTATGATACTTCTGATAACACCAACACTATAAAAAATGGATGCAGTTACAACATGCTTTCTGTGCTTTTGAAATCTTTTTGACATTTCGTCCATTTTCTCTGTACTATCAAATACTCTTTATTTCTCAGCGAAGTAAGTATTCTTGATCCATGTAGGAAGGCAAAAAAAAATAAGCTTACAGTATCTGAAAAACTGTATCAGGCTTTCGGTTTTTTAAGAAAAAAAAAACAAAAACAAATCTGATATTATGTGATAAAAGAAATGTATAGAGATTTTGAAAAAAAAAAAGATGAATAAAAAAAAACATCATAAAAGAAAAAAAGATCTTAAGCGTCATAAAAATCTAGGAGGTATGCTTCTGCCCATAACAAGCATTCTATTAAACTTACTCTTGAGGTAAATGTAAACAATATTCGCACACCTTTGGACCGCCGTGTGTGATGCAGCAAGTTTTGTTTCACAGTGAGCTGCGTTAGTAGTAGCAATATAATCTATGACGCCTCCTTCCTGCTCAAGAAAAGTTTATATTTATCTTATATTTATCAGTTTCTTAATTTATATGTTTTATATTTGAGGTCAGAACATATGATGGTCAATACTTGGAATATAAAGTGTATTCACTGCATAATTCCACGTTCACAGTGTTTATTAAAAAATTTTTTTTTTGTCGTTTAATGAAGAATTATATTTATTAAATATGTTTTCCAAAGCACCTACTGCAATCTGTTACTACCACCTCACTGCACTTAAAACTCATTGCAGCACCAAGCCGCCAGAGTCCAATAAAGGGTCATGCGCTCCTCCTCCACCTGAATTTATTGAAAGTTTCTATCTTTAGGCCTACCTTTTCCCATGAAATCCCAATTTTACTTATGATCTTCTTTATGATCCCACCTCACTTAAGGACGATCTGCTTTTTGCTTGGCCCAGTATGGATGGGCAATAAGTCCAACTTTGGGCTTTCTGTAATCCTTCATCCCTCAATTCTGCCCTAGTCATCTCAAGCTTTCTTTCATTATAGCCTTAAAAAGTAAGACCAGTATCAATGCTAATGGAGACAAACTGTATGTTTATCAGTTTTAGACCATTTTAGTTTAATAATTTTTATCAGTGCTTTGGTTTTGTGCATACCATCACAGTATATAAATGGCTATCTTTTGTTTCATGCAATTAATAATAAACTTTCTGACTAAGGGTTTCCTTATATTTCTGTAAAAAATGTACTCACTACAACCAGGTGTGTTGTATTGGGTCGATTTGGGAATAAGATTGCTTGACTCCTTGAAACTTGTGAGATGAGGACCCTGCTACTATTCAGGGAAAGTTTTGAAAGTTTTTCCTTAATTTTTTACCCTTCAAATAATCTTATTTTTTTATTTTCTCGACTATACCCCCATCCTCGAAGAAGTCCCCATGAATATCTCTATGTGTGCCTAGTTGGCTCTGCATATGAATTGCTTTTCTTTATAAGTGAATGGAGTTAGAATTTCCTCATAAATTGAAGTCAGAACCCAAATGAAACGTTAAAGAACAAAAATAAATAAAGAATTTGATTTAGAGCTGAACTCCTGAAAATAAGGAAAGTTGAGTCAAATTGGATCTTGATTAAATTTGATGACCTCTTCATTTTGAAAATCTATTATTTTTAAGATGTCCCCCTAATTTTACGTACTTTTAATCATCTCAACATTGGCTGTCTCAATAATCCCCTGCACCCCTTACCCCAGCCAAATCCTCATGAATATCCAAATTTGTGCCTAGTTGGCTTTGTAAATGGAATTTTTTTCTAGAAGTGGAATGGAGTTAGAATGTCTTCAAGAATTGAAGTCATAGTCCAAATGAAATATTAACGAATATAAAAAAACACAGAGTTGTAGTATATATCAAACTCCTGAAAATAAGGGGAGCTGCGTTGGATTTGGTTTAATTTTTGGATGGCTCGAACGACTTGGATATTTGTCGGGTTGTTGCACAGAGTAAAGTTGGTGGAAAAATGAAGTGCTACAACTTCTCTCTAAAGGTGTAATAAAACTTTAAATACTAGAAAGCTGTAGAATATGTGACATGTATATTTGCATTAGAATTTTAGTCCTTATTCTAAGAAATATTTATAATTTGTTGTATTCCTTTTTTGATTGCTGTACACTTTTCAATTTCCATTGTTAATATTTATGTTTTTTTTTTTTACTTTCAGCCCATGGTCTAAGCTCCCTAAGCTTAGGTGACTCTCGCGGTGGTATATCAAATGCACTGCTATATATAATACTTGGAGCGTCTGGAGGAATTATTTTAATACTGCTAGCCATACTTCTTGTTTTTGCCTGCAAACGCAAAACTGGGTCCAGAGATGAATCTCCAGATCGATCAAAGAAGGGGTAGCTATTTTTGTATTTCTTTTCTTTTTGTCATGTAGAAGGAAATAATTTTTTGTTTCATTTCGTTCTTTGTTCATTTTGAAAATTCATTCTGTTTTCTTTTTCCGTCTACTTTTTCTTTTACGTTCGTCTGACTGTCTTTTTTTTCGATTATAATAGACTTCAGTAATATAGTGATTGATTGGTTCGGAGACGAGAGAAGAGGAAAATCTTCTAGCATAATCGAGGTTGCGGTTACTTAAAAGTAATCGAGGCTACTTAAAATCGTGGTTACTTAAAATCGAGGTTAAAAATCGAGGCATAATCGAGGTTAAAAATCGAGGCATAATCGAGGTAACTTAAAGGCCGTAGATGACTCGTAGATTATAACCTTTAGCTGTTTCTACTCTGTAGGTAGTAAATTACTTGGTATGATGATATTTTTTAGATATAGAGATGATGCAGAAAAGTTTTAAGAGAAGAACAGTGCGGTTTTTGGAAGGGTAGAGGATATGTAGACCAAATTCTCACTCTTAGGTTAATAATCGAGAAGTTAGTCTTCAATTTTATAGATTATGAGCAAGTGTTCAACTCAGTTGATAAAAGAGCTTTAGCGAAGGTCTTATCCTTTTATGGTATATCAGACAAAAACATTAAAGTGATTAGTGCTATTTACGAGAATACCACTGCTGTGTTTAAGATAGGAAATGAAGTTAGTAACTGGTTTCGTATTAAAGCAGGGGTTAAGTAGTTTTTTGTTCTATCCCCGTTTGTATGGATTTTTTTTATGGACTTTGTCTTAAGAAGTACAGAAAAGACAGTGGGAGAAGACTGGATCAAATGAGGAAGAAATTATTCATTTAATAAAATGAATGTACTTTTAAAGGTTTTGCGAGTTCAGGCTGCTAGAATAGGTTTGAGAATGAATGTTAAGAAGACCAAGTCGCTAAGGCTAGGAATAAGTGACGATGTAAAGTGAAGTTGGGCAACAAAAAGATCGATCTAGTGGAAAGCTCAACTTACCTTGGGAGTAATATTGGCAAAGACGGAAGAGCAGTAAAGATGTTAAAAGTAGAATAACCAAGGCTCAAGAGGTTTTTTTACACTTGAAAAAAGTTTGGAAGAAAATGAAGATAAGTGTGGGAGCCAAGATTAGGATATTGGAAGCTACAGTGATGATAGCGTTCAAATATGGTTTTAATGCATGGACGCTCCGAAAAACGGAAGAAGATTTTCTAGAATGTTTTCCAGAGAAATTGCCTATGGATTATTTGATGGTTTGGCTGACTGACCGTGTTTCAAACAATAGCTTGTACGAAAAGTTTGATCCAATCCCAATTTCTAGGGCTATAATGAAAAAGGTTGAGATGGCTAGAGCACGTTTTACGGATTAAGGATGACAGATTGCCAAAAAATGTCCTTTTCGGCAAACCATATAGGGCTAAACGGAAAGCAGGTCGTGCGCTGTTGAGCTGGGAGGATGTCATAAAGACAGATATAAAGGAAATGGGAGCTTCCTGGGAGGGTGTAAAGAGGGAAGCTTTGAATAGACTAGGATTGAGGAGGAGCGTGCATAGCTGCGTTGGCCTCAGGTGACTTGGTGAGGCTCAGGCGGCTCAGGTGGCATTAGACCTATTATTTAAGAAATTAAGATCTTTACTTATTTTATTTAAAGTTTGTTCTTGTTGAATATACTTTCTTAAGGGCATAGTTCATTTTATGTATATTATGCAATCTCTCTATCTCCCTTCCTCTCTCTCTCGCTCTTTCTCCTTTGCTCTCTTTCTTTATCTTTCTACGTCTCTCCCTCTCCTCCTCTATTTCTCCCTCCCTCTATCTGCCTCTCTTTCTTCCTCCCTTTCTCTCCCTATCTTTCTCTTTCTTTCTCCCTCTTTCTCCATCCATCTTCCTCCTCATCTTTCTCCCTCTCTCTTTTCTTTGTCCCTCGCTTTACCCCCTCTTTCTCTGCATATCTCTTTCATTGTTTCTTTCTCTTTCATTTTCACTATTCTCTGTTCTCCTAATATTAAAAGGCCTATCTCAGTCAACTAATTATTAGTAATGAACGTTTTGAGGTATCAATCTTCTTCTTAGTATAATTTTTTTTTTTATCTGCCATTTTAGCATTTTTCCATTGGTAATGGTGTCTTACTGGAAATAAAATTTTCAGAGGATAAATTAATTAGATGAAAAACCGAGAAAGAGACGAAGATTTGGTATAAAACGCCTTACAGTATTAAAAGGGCCTTTGTCAGTTCACTGTTGTTTAATATTCTTTAATTATCTGTTTTTATTTGTCTATTTCAGTTTCTGTACTTTTATAATCATTTTCATTTTTGTTCTTTGATGTTTGTATAGGCAATTTAAAGGAACAGTGTGTCCATAAAACCCGCCCGGCCTCTTTCTTTGTTTTCTTTTTAATCTTTTTCTACCTTTATTCTGTTTCTATAATCATTTTTTTGTAATCCATTAAAAGTGGTACTTTCTCTATGCTATTCTCTTAGCTACGTTAAAGGAACAATGCGTCCTGAAAATCCTCCTGACCTATGGATACATCATGATAAAATGGAAATGCGAACACTGGATAAGCAACGCTCTGGTTCTCAAAGTACTGTTGATCCACTGCCAAGGCTTTCCCAAGATTTGGACTCAATTGATGGCGGAATTTCTGCTACAGGCTTGCGAGCAAATGATTCTCTCGACAGAAGAGGCTATTCTTCAGCTTATATGGGTTTGTTTTTTCCAATAAGTCTGTAATATTATCATGATTGTAGCTGTAGCACCCTTAGTAACGAAGGACTAAAATGTGCAATATATATATATAAATATATATATATATATATATATATATATATATATATATATATATATATATATATATATATATATATATATATATATATATATATATATATGTGTGTATATATATATATATGTATATATATATATATATATATATATATATATATATATATATATATATATATATATATATATATATATATATATATATATATATATATATATATATATATTTATATATATATATATATAGTCAAATTGATTTTGAATAAAAAATGGAATAGTTGTGGGCAAGTCAAGTCATGGCTAATTGTAGACAAAGTCAAGACAGATAGTTCAATTAAGTGAAAAGAAAAACTTTTTATTTCCCATTAATTTCCCCCCCTTCATTGCCGTTGTTATGATCTCCCACTTGTGCTACATCTCTCATGCATATCACTCCACAGTGCCAAGCTAGAGTCAACCTGTTGAGGTTCTAGCCGGCTCATTCACACTGGGGGAGCAAGTTAGCAAATATATTTGTTAGTTGCAAATATATTTGCAACTAGCCACGGCTTGAAGGCATCCGTGCTTTAAGCGGTGAATATAGGCATGAGAAAGGATAAATGGTTGGTACATGTTTAGCGATTGATTACCGCCAGAGAAATGTATATAGTAAATTAATAAAAAAACTGGGCAGTGAAAAAAATTGTCATTTCGAGCTGATTCAGGAAGGATAACTCTTATCCAAATTAGTGTTAATAGTAAAAAAGATGTTTTGAAAACAAATTTAAGTAAATTTTGAGAAAGAAAATAGAACCTAAAAAAATCGCATCGGATCGATACAAAACTCCATTGGAGTCGCCCTGGCCAAAAACCCTAATGAGGAAACTTCTATAGCCTGCTTCTTTCGTCTATCTTTTTCTTCTTTTACTAATGTTATGCATGAGATTGCCACCTCTCTTAGATACACTGGCATTTTAGGTATATTCTTTCTTCTTTTATTTGTTAGTTTAGAATTTTGTTCCCTTTTGAAGGGTTAGGTCCAACCAAAGACCTATAGACACCAAATAATGCCATTTTAAGCAATCTTTTTGCGTCTTTTCTTTGTTGATGAAATACAACTTATATAAATAGACCTTAGACAAGAAATACATAAATATAGCCCAGCTATTGTAGCCCAAAGGCTGCTCCTATGCTTGCTTTGGAATAACGTGGCTTAAGTTCAAATCTTGGTTGCAGTTTTTGAAAGTTATTTTCATGTGCACTTCTATCATAAAAACTTTAGTTGCTACAGCAAAACGACAAAGGGCCTGGGGTTCAATTTCAACTTTCACAGAGCCCAGAACTGCAAGGAGATTATGCATTGATGCCTTCAAATAATCAAACAATGAGAGGCGGAATATAGCCTATGTGGACTGTAATTGCTACTCTTGAAACAATTTTGTTTTGTGAGAATATTTTTCATCTAAGGTTTCTCAACGTAGTTTTAACCGAGTCATAATGTTGTATACGCGTAAAGTCTGTTAACAGCAAACTATTTCTGTTATGGTCTAACCGCTTAAAAACCGTTTCTTATAAAATCTTACACGAAATTTTGGATGGACTGGTCAAACACACGTGAAGCTACTCATATAAGCATTTTAGAGTTGACTAAGGATTTGGAACGGAAATTGGTATTCTACCACTTACTGGTTTCTAAAAGTAATGTTTTTTATTTTAAATAAATATAGTCAAACTTAGATCACTTAAACTTAACAAAAATATACCACTGTGAAGGGCACACATTGTTAGTTTTGAAGATTTACACTTCCTACCTGAACAGTGTTGCCATCTAATTTTACATTGCACTCAACTGGATGTTTTCAGTGCACCACCCATCGATAACGACTAAGAAGTAAGAACTTTAAAAACTGCAAAATCTTAATGTCGTTTTTAATAACTTAAAAATGACAATAAGAATGTGTTGGTATTAATAAGCGTATTAGTAACCGGTTCATTACCTTTTAGTCATTGGACTTTAAAGATATTTATACATCTTCATAAAATTTAAGGATTTTATATAAGATATATATGAGAAAGTTTCAGCAAAATAAATGTTAGATTTATATATTTTTTGTTCTTCCCCTCACAATGTAACGACGTGTTAAATCGCTTAAAATCCAGTTAGTTGAAAGAATTCTAATAGAAGTCTATAAAATCTGCAGAATTCTAAGGTCTTCATTTCGGACTTCGGGCACCAAAGATCGCGGTTTTCATCTAGCTAACGGCTTTATCCTTCTATGACGAATTATTGCCCGTTATGATAAGTTCTTAAATAATGGTCGTAACTATGTTCTAAGATAGCTGATTTGTACTAACCGCACCGATATTTTTTTTTCCAAATATGTACTTTATTTGACCTGGGCTTATTGCCCTACTGAGCTTACTTCTTGATTATCTGTCATATGTAGGATTTTGAAGCGAATAGAACGTTAAAATGCCCTTATACCCAATCATATACATTCTCCCTGCGGTGATCTGAGTCGAACTTGACTTAGAGGGATTACACCATTATTATGAGTCTTCCAATAAAAGGTCTGTGGGTCAAACTATACAGCATTATTTTGTTTTTAGACTTAGCGTATGATTAGCCTTTTTTTTATAGAATTTATTTCGCTGTAGACCTATATGCTGCATGCGCTTTTTATATTTTGTTTTGCCTTTAATTTCTGTTTTATTTTGTCTATAGGCGACTCTGTGAGTGATATCAGTAGAAGTTCAACTAATTCAGGATATCGTAAAGGTCGCCGCACTAAACCTTTAATGTTACCCATACTAACTCAGCTGCCTCGCGATTGTAAGTTTCGTGTTCTATTCTTAACAAACTGCTAGTTTTTTAATTCGATTTTCTTTCAGTTTTTTTCTAATTCGTGTATGATAATGAAAAAAAAATGAAGATTCTAGTTGAATTTCAAAACGAATATTTTTCCCTTACAGACAAGGGTCTGTAGGTGCCTTTATATCCTTGAGGTTTCAATTGAGATAGGACAATTTTTGACGAAAGGAGAAATAATGAAAAAGGAAAGAGCCTAATGCAGTAGGGCCTGTGGCTTCTTTGGGGGCTTTGCTATGTCTTTCAATATCAAAAATGAAATTCAAAAGTAAGAGCGTGACAAAGGACGGATTGTGGCTACCTCGATGCCCTTTGTATGTTCGTTCATGTTGTTGTTTTTTGTTGTTCTTTTTTTTTCAAAAAGAAAAAAGCTAATGAGACGCTGGGGCTGCTTTAGTGTCCTTGCTTTTCGAATATCGTGATTATCGATTAAAAAGAAAAGGGCATAACAGGGGAGGAGCTGTGGCCACCTTGTTACTCTTTCTGGCTCTCTTGAAACTGATTTTTTTTTTTTTTTTAAAGGAAGGAGTATAACTGTTGAGATACTGGGGCTGCTTCGATGTTTTTTTGTTCAGCTATCACAAATATCTGCTGGAAAAGAAATAAGCATAACAAAGGATGGGTTGTGGCTGCATTGATAGCCTTCGCGGAACCCTTCAATTTTTTTTCGAAAATAGTGGAGCGTAACTGAGGAGTTGCTATGGCTGCTTCGAAACCCTTATTGCGTCCCTCGTAATACAATAAAAAATTATTTAAGAAAAGTAATAATAATGAAAATGATATGAGAATAACAAAGAAGGGGCTCTGGCTGCCTTGGTGTCCTGGCTTTGCTCTTCGGAATCTAATCCAATCTTTATTAAAGAAAGAAGTAATAATGAATACCAAAAGAACATAATAACGGGGACGTTGCTGCTTGCTTTGGAGCTATTGCCCTTCAAATAGACTGAATATTTATTGAAAAAGAAGGAGCAGTAATGGAAAAGAAAGAAGGGTTGGAAGGGGCTGGGGCTGCCCTGATATTTTCCCTGGTTTCCTTGGAATAGATATTTTTTCTGAGAAAAAAAATAATTACGAAGAAAAAAGAGGTATAACAGAGGAGGGGCAATAGCTGTCTCGGTGTTGTGGCAGTGCCCTTCGAAATATGACAAATACTTTTCTTAAAGAATAGAGTAATAATGAAACGAAAGAAGTGTAACGAAGAGCGGCTGTGGTCTCGATGTCCGTGCCGAGTCCCTTAAAAAGGGAAGTGCTGTAGTTGTTTCGATATCCTTTTTGTCTCCATTGTAGTAGAATATATGAAAAAAAAGTTAAGGAAGAAGTATAATAGAGGAAGAACTGCTCCTATATCGGTACCCTCGATATGCTACTACTAATGCTATAACAAGTCACTGCAGCACCTAAAAGCCTCCACTTTTACACCTTCCCTAGAAGTTTCTTTTTTCCTTAAATCTTTCCTTACGACTTTTTCCTACCCTATTCGGGGACAACCTCTTTTTGTTTGTCCCTAGACGGTTGGCTGGCGAGGACTATCATTGGCAATCTATCATCCTTCATCCGCAGAACGTTTCCTAGTCATTTCAATTTTTCTCGTTATAGCCTTAGAAAGCTGGATTGAACCACATTTGTCGCACAGCTTACTGTTTGAGATACGATCAGTCAGTCGGTTACCGAAAACAATTTGTCGGCGATTTCTCTGAAGAACATGTAACAAATCCTCCTCCTTTTCTTAGAGCACCCACGCTTCAGAATCATATTTGTGTCATCAATTTAGCTTCCAATATTCTGAGTTTGGTTCTCAAAATTATCAATTTATTCTACTTCTAGCATTTTCACCCAGAGGAGCATAAGTGAGAAGAGCTACGGTTACCTTGGTGACCATGCCGTGTCCCTTCAAACAGAAAGGGAAAGAGCTGAATAAAAATAAATATTAGAGGGGGATTTTCAGTATCTGGTAAACAATTATGCTGCTGAAAATTAAAATTAAAAATAACGTTTAAAGACTTGAACAAAACCAGCAGCAAAAAAAAAGAATCCTGTAAAATAGAACCGCTTCCTTTATTGTACCACAATAAGCACGCTTTTGAATGAAAGCCCCCCCCCCTCCCCGTATGATTTCCCAGAACCAAGCGGAAATCAGCCCAAAATCAATACAATTTCCCTAGCACAGCCAAGGATAGGCCAGACTACGATTGGTAAGTGCAAGAACTGAACAAAACAAAAATATACCACCGCCAACTGACCAATTTTCCATTTAAAAGAAATATAAATGCTTTGTAAATGAAAATAATCATATAATTAAACAAAATGAATGACTATGTTGTCGATCCCCGCTTATCTGAATTAGGATGAAATAACCAAAAGTTCACACAAAAGTAATTTTAAAACCTTATATTTACCTTGAATTATTTCATTGTTACCATTTATATTTCTTTTTATGTCATTGGGCCATCATAACCCAGTTAGGCTGTATAGTCGAAAGTTGTTGTGAGTGTAAACAATTAATACTTTTTAATGCTGTAAAAATACTTTAATAATTTTAAATGTTTTTTAATTAATTCTTTTAATACCTTTGAAATTCTTTTATTTTAATGGACCATTATAGCCCAGTTTGGCTGAATAGTCGATATTATTGTTATCGTGGGGTGTAAATAATCAATACTTTTTGCACAACAACATTCTCCTCGTTACTGGTATGGGCTGTTACGTTTATGGCAACTGATCATTATATCTCGAGCTTAGCGACTATCGGGCGGATGTCTTGACCGAAATATCTGCATATTTATCCTTCCTTTTTTTTCAGCGGCTGGAAATAAACTCCCTTTTTTTCTTCTTCACAGTTTGCTTCCTTTTTGCTATCGTGTTTACACAACTACCCTTTCTCGTTACCGGTATAGACCGTTATCGGTTATCGTTACCGGTCATTTATTTTACATTTAACAATCGTCTTTGTTTTCTTTCTGAGAAGTATTTTATTTGAATTTCAATTAAGGTTCCAATAATAAAATACAAAGGAATTGGAAGGAAAAATGAAAAAGGCTTTTTGAAAACAGCTTTTCCTTTTTGAAAAATAAGATTGCGTGTTGAAAGCCAATTTGACCAACAAACTCACTTTTTATCCTGAGGCTCTAGCCTCACAATGTATATTTTGAAACGTCTCATATATCGAACCGATTTATACCGAATTAAATTTGACGGTCAAAACCTCATTAAAACCTCAGAACGATTTAAAACGAATCTTCGATGAAAACTATGTCGAATACCTTTCATTTTCGTCATTGGATGGCAAAGCTATAAAGCAAAGACTATTCGTAGCCTCTCCCTTTCTTAGATATACAATGCGCAGTTTTTGTCAAAAAATGGATTTTAGGCTCAACACTATGTTTTGGCACTTGCAAAAGCACATAGAAATAGCAATTTCCTTTAAACTAGATCTCTAAACAGCTTAATGTTCCAGAGCCCTGCTAACAGTGGAGGAAAAATGAAAAGAGGGCCCATCAGTGCTGCTCATTTAAAAAGGCGATTTTCTTTGTTTTTCAAGCGAGGGAATTGTGAGCTTCCTGTATAAGTTTTTTGCCCATAGGAATTCCAATGGTGTACTTTTTTGTTTTGATCCGACACAGTTTTTTACGAGTGTCAGACTATTTCTCAAATTTTCCTTTAATTTGTTTTCAGAATATTTTCCTGTTAACACTAATTTAGATAATACTCATCATTCCTGTTTTCGCTAGAAATGACAATTTTTTTCACTAGACAGTTCTCTTTTAAACTTACTTTTAATTTTTGGTTACTATGGGCCGTGGTTCGTTTCTTGCTAAGCTGTGGCTACTGCTGCAACCATGATCTGTGAATTTCTTAGTTCTGAAGCTTTAGCACTAGAGAACTCCGCTACTTTTAACTTTAGGCTTTCACAAATATATTCACAGAAAAATAAGGATTATTTCATAGATTTTTGTTTTATTTTATTTAGGTTCATTAATAAAAAAGTTACATAAAATTTTTTTTTGTAATCGTGGGCTGAAGGAATTTTTGAAAGGAAATTTAACTTTTCTTTTTAACTGTCTTTTCAAACGTGCATTTTTATGGCATTATCATGTTTCATCCAAGATTTTTCCTACCATCCAATCGTTAACTAGCAATTTTCTATAAGAAATAGAAAGAACTGGCTAATAGAAATGGGTTGTTTCCTTTTTTCCTTTTTTTATTTCATCATTACTCTTTTCGTTTGTGAAATCACTAAATTTCATCGTCGTTTATTCAGACGTTTTAGCATTTGGTGCATTTCTTTATTATTAAGTAGTGTTTCTATGCAACCATCAAGGAGAAAATGATATAAGCAAAAAAACATTACTTAAATAAGACTATTTATATTTTGTAATTTCATAAAGTTTTTTCATCTTCACCCCCCCCCCTTACACACAGACACTCCTATCAAAACATACTGCTTAAATTTAAATGTCCTGTTTCTTTGTTTTATAATCTATATGTAGCCTTCTGAGACCTTAGTAAAACCATATCTGTTGTATAACAAAACATTACAATCGAAACATATTAGCCTTTAAGATCCCCTTTTGATCTTTCAGACCCCTTCCAAGGAACAGTTATGATTTTGTACGTACATGAAAAGCATGTAGTGCTATAACACGTAATGTTCTGGCTGAAAATCGTCTAGTTCTTGCGATTTTTGCACTTAAGGATAGAATGTTTGGGTTTTACAGGTTTAGAGGGGGATTTCTATATTCAAAATACAGCGACTATAGGTAACTCGATAACTTGAAACTCTCGATGTCTCGAATTATTTTCAATCTCCTTGGAGAAACTTGTCTAAGTCGAAGAAAAAACCATGGCACTTGAAAGTAAAGTCTTATGTGAAGTATATGTGAAGTCTATAATGCAAAAATAAAGTTATTTTGAAGTTTTTAGTGGTTGTTGAGAAAATTTAGCGATTTTCTACCTTTGAAACTCGAATTTTATTTGGTTTGCCTCTATAACTCGTTATATTTATAAGTCGAAATTTATGTAGAATGACCACCATAACTCAAATTATGCATAAGTTGAACTATACGTAACTCGAAGAGAAATTCGTGGTCTCGTGAATTTTGAGTTAGCGAGAGTCAATTGTATTCTGTTCTATATTATGACTTTAAAAGCTGAATTATGCTCGAAGGATGTAGCAAATACAGATAATTTTGAATTTCTGTGTATGGCCGTTTGGAAACGTAGCATAAAATATAAATAAGTTATATGAAATTATTTAATTTTGTATTATAAAAAAGAGAAGCACGCTAACATAACATGACTCCTTAGATGTATCCACTCCAATCCCGACTGCTGTTTGCCAGCCGTCAACCTTAGAAGGTCGTGCTTTTGGCGGACCTTCAGCCAGAACGGTATCCCAACCTGGAGGTCGAATGACTACAGGACTTAATGACACAGGTTATAATACACAGAGCAGTTACGATAGTAGATCATCTATTGTTGGCATACCGGCTTCAGTGCCTAGTGTCATACATCAAACTAGTGCTTATAGGTAAGTCCTAAGTATTCTTGACATAACCGTGATTACATTATTATACAGCTGTTTCTTCATAAAAGAAACAATGGCCTCAATTTAAAAAAATTAGGTGGGGATGTATTTTTTTTTATTAAAAGACCAAAAAAGATTATTGTCGCTGAAAGACCAAAAAAGGTGTTTCCATGAAAATGAAAAAAAAAAGATGTTAAGAAAATAGAGGAGGAGCAGTATAACCTAGGATGAGGGTGGACTCTCCATCAATTAGAGTTATTGGGGTGGGTATTAAAAGCTTTGCAATCTGTTTCAAGAGGTATTGCATGAAAGTTATCGTATGACATCACTCTCAACTAACCAGAGGCCATTTTCCACTGAGAAAAAGTTATTGGAAGGGAAAGTGGCATTTTTTCAATGAAAATACCAAAAAGGCGTCTTAAAATGAAAATGCCAAAGAAGGCTTTTTCGAAAAATATAGGGGGAGAGGGTAAAATAACCTTGAAAGAGCACGTGCCCTCCTTGAATTAATCTTGTCGGGAAGCAACCAGTTCTAAAAAAGAATCACAAAAACTACATCAAAAGCATAGATGGCGAGAAACCAAGCACTTTTAAAAGCTAAATAAAAGATAGGAATAAAATAAAGCAATTTCTGAATAAATTCCTAATTAGTAAAATCTCTAAGGTGAAATTCTGCCATCAGCTCCACATAATGGCAGACTCTTGGAGCTCGACAAAAGGTATATGGAGTTCCACATGATGGTAGACTTGAAGCAGTTGAAATGTTCTGCTGTATTTTATTTTCATTTATACCATTTCTGGAAATACGATCAGGTGCAGAAACGAGAAACAGAGTCTACGAGTGTTTTTTACAAAACAAATAATAATTGGCATTTGGTTTTTATGGCACTTGTTATTTACCAAGTGACATATAGCGATCACAATTTCTGTCACTCTGTCTGTCTGTAGGTCCCGGTTTTGCTAGTTCGGGTACTTCAAGATTAGCTAGGACAATGAAAATTGGCAGGCATATCAGGGACCGGACTATATTAAAATAGAAACAGTCGCTTCCCCGATTCAACCATATGGGGGGGGGGAGTGGAAGGACGGTTAATTCGGAAAAATTAGAAAAATGAGGTAATTTTAACTTACGAACGGGTTATCGGATCAAATGAAATGTGATGTTTAGAAGGACCTCGTTTCTCAGAGCTCTTATTTGAAATCCCGACCAGATTTGGTTACATTGGGCGAATTTGGAGGGGGAAACCGTAAATCTTGGAAAACGCTTAGAGTGGAGAGATCGGGATGAAACTTGGTAGGAAGAATAAGCACTAATCCTAGATACATGATTGGCGTAACTCGACCGGATTCGCTCTCTTTAGGTGAGATATGGTGGGGGGATTTCCAGTGCTTTAGCGAGTTTGGTGCTTCTGGACGTGCAAGGACGATGAAAATTGGTAGGTGTGTCAGGGACCTGCACAAATTGAATTGATTACAGTCTTTTTACCGATTCGACCATCTGCGGGGGGGGGGGCTGGAGAGAGGGTAAATCGTGAAAAATGAGGTATGTTCATCTCATGAATGGGTGATCGGATCTTAACGAGACTTGATATGTAGAAAGATTTCGTGTCGCAGATGGTCCGTTTTCAATTCGGATTGGATTTGGGGACATTGCGGGTGGAGGGGGGAAACGAAATCTTGGAAACTGGAAATCTTGGAAACCGAAAATCTTGGACAACGCTTAGAGTGGAGAGGTCGGGATGAAACTTGATGGGAAGAGTAAGCACAAGTTACAGATACGGCATTGACATAACCGGACCAGGTCCGATCTCTTTGGTGAAGTTGTGGGAGGGGATTTCTAACGCTTTGGTGAGTTTGAGAATAATCACAAGCTTTAGATGCGTTATTGACATAACCGGACCGGATCCGCTCTCTTTGGGGGAGTTGGGGGGGTCAGTGCTTTGGCGACTTTGGTGCTTCTGGACGTGCTAGGACGATGAAAATTGGTAGGCGTGTCAGGGACCTGCACAAATTGACTTGATAACAGTCGTTTTCCCCGATTCGACCATCTGGGGGGCTGAAGGCTCTTGGCTCTTCCGACCTCGTCACAAGTGCCATATGAGCTCTTGGCTCTTGTTGTTTTCTAAAAGCTTAGTCAAAAAATCTAATACTATGCATTTGAGGATGACTTGACTTCTTACAATCGCGGGGGAAGGACTGCGAGATAGTAATTTTTTCATTGTTCATATATGAAGTACGAAGTCATTTTTTTGGGAGGGTGGATTTTTCTGGTGGGGGGTATGTGGCAGGGTCTTTCCCTGGGGGAAGGAAATTTTCCGTGTAGGAGGAGCCAGATTTCTCGGCATTATTTGAAAAACGATCAGAAAATAAATAATAAAAAATTGAACGCAATGAGCTACATTAAAACTTAAAATGAACAGAAAATGCAACGTATATACCAGGTATGGCCCCCTCCTCAATACCTTCCTCTTTACGCTAATTTTTTTTTTTTATTATTATAATTAAACGACCCTTGTGTATCAAGAGTCATTATTTAGTAATTGGAACAAAAAATACAACTTTAGCGTAAAGAACGAGGTATTGAGGAGGGGGCTACCTTCCTTATATGCGTAATAATTTCTGTTCGGTTTTAGTTTTAATGTTGCTTCTTGCTTTCAGTCGAAAAAACTAGTTTTTTTTTTATTATTATTTAATGACAGGTAAAAACCAACCAAATTTCAAATGAATGCAGAAACTTTATACCTGAAAGTTTGTGCGGCTCAGAAGTAGCAGAATACTCCGAAAGTCTACTCTTGGTAAAAATTATGTGGCTAAAGAGGTAACTGGCCAATAATTCATTTATTGCCTGTAATCACACAGGCTAAGAAAGGGGCTGATGGAGATATTGGTGGGCCACAGGTCCATTTTAGGCCTCCAATAACATAGGCAGAAAATCGTTGTATTATTTTGCGTAAAAATGGCGCAACATGCAAGCCTTTCTGCAAAGCTAAGTATAAGTAGGGGAGGGTGAAGGAAGGGGTAGTCGCGGGTTTTTGGGTCCACTTTGCGCTTGCATATAGCATGCATTTGGAATATTTGCTTGATTTCGGTTCAAAGAAGGTGCAACATGTGTACATTTTTTATTTTAAAGTTGGTGGCGGTTTTATGGAGGATGGAGGGGGCATTGGAGATCCCCAACATCTATGTTTTCTCCAATAAGTGGGAATGTGGAGGGTTAGAAGGGGAAAGAATTAGTATTAGAGAAGGCTACTGGTCCCTTTTCAATAGTGGATTCCCCCTTTGCTATATTAGTTTCGAAATCAGGAAGTTAAGAAACGCTTGAATACAAAAAGTGGGAGGAATTGGATGTTAAAAAAGAACAACATTGGACACTTTTTGTGTTTTATTTCATGACACTTAGATGGCAAGTGTAGTATAGTGGCTTCGCAGATTTATGGAAACCAGCTTTTGTTAAAATCAAATAATATCTGAGGTATCTACTTTCCTTGTTTTAATTTGGGACTTCTTCGGTGTAATATTAGCCTTTGATTTGTAATCAGAACGGTAAAATTTTCATGAAAATTAGTGGAAACTGTAGTTCATTCCTGAAACATTTGGGCTGCATTTGATGTTTTATTTTAAAACAATCCAATTGCTATTAAAGTTGCAAGCATTTTATTAGCTTACTTAAAATAATTCTTAAATGCCAGATTTGTTGAACAATAGAAACCCTTTGTGAATTACATGGGTCACTTGCATTGTTTTTTAGTTTGTGACTTTTTTTCTAGGAAATTTTGAACGCTCGCATTGCATTATTAGTATATATAGGATAATACTGTGCATTACTGTGCATTACATACTGTGCGGTAGCTGCAACATAGAAAAGAACGAACCACGACACATGGCAACCAAAAAGCAAAAACAAGCTTTGATTGCTATTATTAGCTGATTCAGTAATGATGACTAAGATCTCGATTACTCTTAATAGTAAAATATCATTTTGAAAATGAATTTAAAGATATTTTCGAAAAAATAGCCTGAAACTCCTAGAAAATGACGTCGGGTTGAAACAAAAAGTACACCATTGGAATTCCTTGACCGGCACCCCTATACATGGCACTTACAATCCCCTGGCTTAAACAACAAAGAGAATCGCCTTTTTTGCATTGGAACCACTAATATCTTCTTTTTCCCCTCTACTGCTAGTGGGGCGCTGGAACATCATAGAGAGCTGACAAGGGGCTCATTTGAAAGGAAATTGTTGCATCTAGAGCTTTTCGTAATTAAAAAAAATCTATAAAATATAATGGAATGAAATTTTTGATTAGAGATGATATAACTCACGTATCGTTTGGAAACTTAAATAAGATCCGAGAGAAACTTATCTCTTTTTCTAAGTCAACGCTATCATGTTTACTGCAATATGTATGAAATAACGCTCTTTTAATCAATCTTCAAGTATACTTTCCTTGCGGATAGCAAAGATCTTACCCAAATATGCTACTAATATGGATATTTCTAGTTCAGTTGTAATTGGTAATTTACTACCGATAGCCCATCATATGCATCTTAAACTTGATGATACGTTATTTTGACCCAATGCCCTTGCGCACTGTCAATGCGCATTCGCTGTAAGGTGGGTATTAAACTTGTATCATCTTTATCAAATTTGATCTAACAATAGCGTGGAATAGGCCTTGATTTTACGAAGGCAATCTAATGATATCACTTTCAACTAATAAAATGTGTTTTCCACTGACGTAAAGCTATTGTTAGGGAAGGAGGTATTATATGCCTTTAGTCAAAGTATCACTGGCAACCAAAGAAAACAGCTCGAATAAAATCGAAATTCAACGCTACTGTTGGTTCAATTTTGAAACAGATGGTCTCAAGCTTGACACAGATAGCCAAAATCGCGATACTAGGTTGCTACGCAAGTGTGACTGTAGAACCTCGTTCTCCACCCTGTTGAAGCCAATGACTTTGAAATCATTGAATTTTCCCAATTAAGAAAAAATAATCTTAAGGTTGATGTTTTAGTTCAGACAAATTTACTATTATTATGGATAGTACCAGGGGACAGAGCTTTGCTCGGTAGAAAGAAAGATTTTTAATCTCTTTCGCAAACAACTCTGATTTCATTTTATTTTAATTGCTACAGAGAGTAAGACCCTTGCAGTATTAGACGTTTGAATGTCATTCACATGGAAAATGTTTTAAATCAAGCCTCTATGCGTATTTTCCCAAAGTCGTTACATATCTAGATTGTTTTTTCACACCGGAAAATGATCAATTTCTTACTACAAACAATCCTATTAAACAAACTTTAATCGTCGAGTGAAGATCAGTCTCATGGTATGCAAATTATTATTGTAATTTTTATAGCGCAATGCGTAGTAAATGTTGGGTAATTAAGAACCCGAATCTCATTTTACAGCTATCTATATGAACATAAACATAGAAATTTGACATACTAAATTTATGCCAAGCAGGGCAAGCATACTCAAGAGAAGGTCTAACATAGCCTTACATACCCCAAGGGCATGACTTATAACCCATGCCCTGAGGGCTGTGAGGGGGGGGGGGGTTATTATCTTTAAAGATATATATTTTAGCCTGAAAAAATTTGCCTTATTTTAGAAAATAGGTTAAAACACCCCATAAAAGTCACAGAATCTTAACGAAAATCACACCATCGCATTCGGCGTATCAGAGAACCCTATAGCAAATTTTCAAGCTCCTATCTACAAAAATGTGGAATTTCGTATTTTTGCCAGAAGACGAATCACGGGTGCGTGTTAATTTGTTTTTTTTGTTTTTTTTTCCCAGGGGTCATCGTATCGACCAAGTGGTCCTAGAATGTCGCAAGAGGGCTCATTCTAACGGAAATAAAAAGTTCTAGTGCCCTTTTTAAGTAACGAAAAATATTGGAGGGCACCTAGGCCCCCTCCCACGCTCATTTTTTCTCCAAAGTCAATAGATCAAAATTTTGAGATAGCCATTTTGTTCCATATAGTCGAAAACCATAATAAATATATCTTTGGGAATGACTTACTCCCCCACAGTCCCTGGGGGAGGGGCTGCAAGTTACAAACTTCGACCAGTGTTTACATATAATGATGGTTATTGGGAAGTGTACAGTCGTTTTCAGGGGATTTTTTTTTGGTTTTGGGGGTGGGGTTGATTGAGGGGAGGGGGCTATGTGGGAGGATGTTTCCTTGGAGAAATATATCATGGGGGAACAGAAATTCAATGAAAAGGGTGCAGGATTTTCTAAAATTACTATAAAAAAAAATGAAAAATAAACATGAAAAAGTTTTTTCAATTGAAAGTAAAGAGTAGCATTGAAACTTAAAACGAACAGAGATTATTACGGATATGAGGGGTTCTAAAAATACTTTAGCATAAAGAGCGAGGTATTTAGGAGGAGATAAATACCTTGCTCTTTATGCTATAGTATTTTTAGTAATTTCAACTATTTATTCTACGGGCTTTCTGATTCAGGGGTCATTCTTAAAGAATTGGGACAAAACTTACGATTTAGTGGAAAGAACCAGGTATTAACGAGGGTACAAACCCCCTCATATACATACTAAAAATTAAAGAATATGAAAGTTTGTTACGTAAGTTAATTCTTAAGTTACGTATTTTTTTACTAATAAAAAAATTCTTTAAAAATTAAAATTTATAGTTGCCTTTTTATTTAATCGAAAAATTGCATGGCAACTAGGCCTCCTTCCCCATCCCTTATTTCTCAAAATCGTCTGATCAAAACTAAGAGAAAGCCATTTAGCCAAAAAAGGAATTAATATGCAAATTTCATTTTAATAATTTATGTGTGGAGAGCCAAAATCAAACATGTATTAATTCAAAAACGTTCAGAAATTACATAAAAAAAACTAGTTTTTTTAACTGAAAGTAAGGAGCGACATTAAAACTTAAAACGAACAGAAATTACTCCGTATATGAAATGGGTTTTCCCCTCCGTAATCCCTCGCTCTTTACGCTAAAGTTTGACTCTTTGCCACAATTCTGCTTTTTAAAACAATTGAAAGCTTTAGCGTAAAGAGCTAATGTCTTACCACTGGAACCAACTCGGTCTTACCATCAAATAAACTGGAAACAAATAATAGGTACACCAAATAGCAAAATTTGCAAACCCCTCACTGCCGAAGATGATTATGAGCTAACAGCCTACCTTTCCTTACAAGTCCCCTACATGTCTCACAATTGGTATCGGCTTATTTTTGGTTTCAGTGTGTACCCTACTACTGAAGTTGTCAACCCCTTGAAACTTTCAAACTAGTATATCTCATGAAGGAATTTTTGTACCAAAAAATGGATGACATATACTTTGATCAGCTCATCAAGAGCTATCGATTGCCGTCGAAAAAAAATTCTATCTGTCTTAGTTCAAAAGTTGATTTTTTTTTTTGCCGTAGGCCAACTTTCTAACGTCACCACTTAGAAAGGAGCAAAGGATAAGCTCCAATTTCTTTAGCAATGACAGAACTTTTAAAGTTTAAGAGGTACATCAGATAACATTTCTCTACCTCAATCCCAAGTCCGAAAAAACAAATGATAAACCCAGCCAAAATCACGGCAGTATTTTTGGACCCGTGGGAAAATGCTGCTTTTTTGCTTCTGTAAATTTGTCTATTTATCACTCAAAGAAGAAATATTTGCTGTGGGGCCGGGTAACTGTTGCATATATTTAACACTTATAGATTTTAGTCCATCTTCAGTTTGAAAGTGGTGCCTGCCTGCTTGCCTTCTAGAACGGAGCTTTCCACTCGAAAGCAGAAACATGGTTTGATGAAACGAAAGCTTGGCTGCACAACTTCAGATACTCCTCTCTGACATAGGCTACATAACTCCACTTCACTTCGCACACCACAGGCTCTGGCTCGTATCAAACAGTTCGTGGTAAGATCACGGATGCGTGTTTATTTGTTTTTTTGTTTTTTTTTTTGTTTTTTTTCCCCAGGGGTGATCGTATCGACCCAATTGTCCTAGAATGTTGCAAGAGGGCTCATTCTAACGGAAATGAAAAGTTCTAGTGCCCTTTTTAAGTGACCAAAAAAATTGGAGGGCACCTAGGCCCCCTCCCACGCTAATTATTTTCCCAAAGTCAGCAGATCAAAATTCTGAGATAGCCATTTTATTCAGCGTAGTCGAAAAACCTTATAACTATGTCTTTGGGGACGACTTACTCCCTCGCAGTCCCCGTGGGAGGGGTTACAAGTTCAAAACTTTGACCAGTGCTTACGAGAGATAAGATATTTATTTCCAAAAAATCACTATCACAAGCCCTCAGGGGGCCGAATTCGGACTTCGGAGTCGACTAATAAAACAAATAAAGCAAAAAACACTAATAATAATGAATGATCAAATTATGTATAAAAATACAAGTCCGAAAGAAAGTCAAAAAATATAAGTCAGAAAAAAAGGGAAGGGGGAAAAAAAGTCAAGAAATAAACATATATATCTACAAATTAAAAGGGACACTAAAAAAGGTCCAAAAACTCACGAAAAAGAACGAAGCATAAAACACACGAAAAACACTTATGACTTAAAAGGGAAACTAGACCAAAACAGCGGGGGGCAAGCAAATTAGTGTAACGACCTAAAACACCTCACATGAAAAAAAAGAGGGGGGGGGGAAACTAGTTGCCTATTTTATTTATTTTTTCTGTGATGAAGGGGACAAAGGTTTTTCATATCTGGAAGTAACGCAGCGAATGGGAGAAAAAACTGGGATAGGCTCAGAAACAGCTCGAGGCTGTCGTAATCTGGATGGTGAGTGACGTTTGGGGAAAATACTTGCCGTCCGAGGGTTCGTTATTGCATTTTTTGAAAAACGGAGGCACAACGACGACCTCCTTCGCTCAAGGGTTTCCAAACTAGCTTTTTTTAGGAGCAGAGAGTAAGGCACCTTGCCTTCTTTGAAAATTATTCGCAAGGCTCTTTTTTGGATTGACTTAATTTTGTCCGATTCTTTACGGGAGATGCTAGGGTGCCAAACTGGACAAGCATATTCAAGATGCGGGCGGACAAAAGACGTTTACAACCTTAAGGAGTGAGAAGGGGGGACGCTATATTTACTTAGGAGCTTAAGGAGGGCGATAGACGCATTAGCTTTATGGATGATATCTTTAACGTGGATATCCCACTTTAAATTTGAAGAAATTGTGACTCCAAGTAATTTAACCGAGGATGCATAAATTTCAGGAGGGATAGGATTAAGAAAACAGGGCGAGGATTTGAGGAAACAAATCGGCATTATCATGGACTTGAAGGGGTTTACAGTCATATCTAGGTCCAAAGCCTCACTTCCAATTTCATTGAGAATACTCATAGGGTCGCTTATTAAATTTCTGAAGTAGCTTTCAACAATCGTTAGGTCATCAACAAATTTCCAACGGACAGGAACTTCCTTCGCGAGGCTGTTAACCATGACTGAAAAAAGGAGGGGGCCTAGGAGAGTTCCTTGGGGTATGCCATTGTAGATAGGGAGAGGATTTGAGTAATGGTTCTGGTGTTTAACCACCTGTGATCTATTTGTTAAAAAGTAGGCAACCAATTTTACCAGTAAGGGATCGATATTGAACTCGCTTTCAAGTTTCTTAATTAAAATATTGTGGTTAACAAGGTCAAAGGCTTTCTGAAGGTCAAAAGAAATTAAGTTTAGCCAGGAATTAGGTTTTTCGAGGATTTTCCAGATATGGTCAATAAGAGAAACGAGGTAGTGGGAAGTAGAAGTTGATTTTAGGTTTCCGAATTGCTTCAGGTCAGTAAGAGGTAGGATTTTTTCCTTTAGCCAATCTGCAAGGAATCCTTCATACAATTTTGAAAAAATAGGAGTAAGTGTAATAGGTCGAACGCCATCAAAGCCAGCCTTTCCGTTTTTCTTTTTCAAAGGGGTAATGAAACTCTGTTTCCAAATTGTTGGAATTTGCCCAGACTTAGTAATTTCGTTAAACAGGACAGACAAGGGCTTAGATAGGAAGTCACCGAAGGCTCTAATAAGGGGAAACGGGATATCCAAAGGACAAACACTTGTCTTTCTTAGTTTATCAATTCTTCTTTCAATCTCAGACGGGGAAACAGTCGGGAAAAAGGGAGGTGGGGCTCCAGTTGATAATTGGATTGGCAATGCTGGAAGGCTCTGGACAATGGAAGCGATAAATTTATTTAGACTATTAGCAATAACATCAGGGGGCTCTGGTAAATTGAAATTAAGCTGGTCAAGACTCCTGCCACATAGCTTTTTAACCTCGGAATACCAGTTTTTAGGCCTATTAGTAAACAATTCTTTGATCTTATTTTTGTAGTACGATCGTGCCAATTTACGAATTTCTCTTTTAATTGATTTTCTTAATATATTGGCTTGATCGAGTTTACCATTTTTAAACAGATTCAATTTGGTTCTAATTAGTGTTTTTATTGTTTGATTAATAAAGGGTTTGTCACTTGAGCACCTTTTAAACCTTTTTTCTGGGAAACAAATTTGATATTTATCAATTAGCTTTTTATGAAACATGGCTGTTTTCTCATCAAGGTTTTATAAACTATAAGTGTTGGAACAATCTTCAGTACTCAGCCACATACCGAAAGAAAGAAGACCGGAATTTTGAAGAGGGCGGTAAGTGCTATAAGTTTTTGAGAAAGTATGCTTAAAATTTGAGGAGGGGGACAAAATAATGGAAAGATGATAACTCCCACCTAATGGGGGCAAAGTTGAGGGAGGGCTGTAAAAATTATACATATTAGTTAAAATAATTTCCCTGAGTCGTCGGTATTTTAACAATTTGCTTTACTTTAAGTGAAGCACAAAAAGAATCCATTTTAAGGTCGTTGGCATCGCCAACTAAAAAAAGGCCAGCATTGGGGTACTTAGAAATAACAAAATCAGCACTTGCCTGTAATTGCTGGGTAAAATTACGTTTTGACTCGATATTTTGATTTGGAGAGTAATAGAAAACAGCTATTGCAATAATACTAAATGGACGAGGGAGTACTTTTGGTCTAACACTTAGCCAGAGGATTTCATCATACTCGGATAAGTTAGGGACTTGAATAACCTTTGGGTAAAGGTGACTCTTAGTAAAAAACAAAACTCCGCCACCCTTTTTCCCGAGTGGGTGGTCTGAAGGACGGAGTTTAATAAACTCCGAATAATTTGACAGGTGTAGGGACCCTGGGTCATGGGATTGAACTTCAGTAACAGCTATAATATCTATCAAATTTGATTTTGAAACCACCTCGAGTTCAGTAAGCTTTTCAAAATTAAGACTTTCAGCATTAGTAACTAAAAGCTTAGGAAAAACAAACCGATTGGGGAATCGCGACAGGGAGACTTGATGGGTTTGAGAATTTCCTGGGTAGGGTTTTAATTTAATTTTATTATGCTTTGGAGAAGAGGGGTAAGAGAAGGATTTGCTTTGGGGATTTGGATGTGGGGGGACGGGCAAGGATATGGACGAAGCACGAAATCACAAAGAATTATTTAGAAAGGCTTGTCACAAGGAAAGGCTTGATGATGCACTGAGTTGTTAGTAGTAGTAGAAGTGATATTAACATGTCCGTGCAGCACCAAGATTCCCAAAACAAATAAATCTGCACAAGCTGCTCTTAAAACTCACATAGTATTGTTATTAAGATAGTATTTAAGATACTAAGATATTAGGATAGTAGTAAGATACTATTCTAAGGGCCAAGCACTCGACTTTACCAAGAACCCCCCCCCCCTTAATGCACAAATATTTAGCCCAATTAAAGATTCTCCATCCTTTTTTGTTACTAGATTTTGTCAACATTGTTACTTTGTTGTTAAACCTATTTGAAAATTGAGAGTGGCACTTGCGTAACTTCTCTCGTCCCTCCTCCCTAGTTAACACTTGCGGTCTTAGATCTAAGTTTTAAACTTGCTATTTTTTCTAAAAAGATTTCAACTGCAGAAAAGAAGTATTGAATATTCTTAGCATGTAATAATAGGTTTCACTTGTTTCACTTTTGCAAAGTTTTATATCGAAGTCCTGTCGCAAATTTTCAAAGGAGGGAGAAATATCGCAAATTTGGCTCAACTCTGTAATACCTGTAAATACTAGAACTGTTTTTAGAAAAAAAATTAAGCGTGAACAAAAGAGGATTGAAATAAATTTCAAAAATGTGGATGTTAATAAATTATGCTAATTAAGGCCAAACTAAATCTTTGTAAGAAAAAAATACGGTGTATAAGTCATAAAATGCATTTTGCAGCTTGAAGACTTAATTGAAAAACAATCAGTTAGACTTTATCTGTTAACACCAAATAGGGAATCCTGTGACAAATTATTCTTTTTTCCTTTTCCCTAGCTTCTGGAAGAATAATAAAAAACTATTTTTAGATTAGAAAGTTGTCCCATGATTAAGGCAACTAGACTACAAGCTATTTTACCCTTTGCGCTTAAATAGTAATTATAAAATATATGACACCCCATAAATAGCACCGCAAAATTACAGTTTTTGATTATAGTAATAACGCCCTTTGGTTAAAGAAAAGCTGTGAAGCTTTAATTGAAAAAAGTAAGTGGTAATAGCTGACATAATATTTATTAGTTACGAACTTTTACTCGCAAAGTTCTTTGTCTAATAACCTTCATTTCATATTGTCCAATGCCCTATTATACATAACAAAACAGCTGTGTTGTCAAGTAACTATGTTTTGGTCTAAAGAAAAATGAATCTTCAGAACTACAAAAAAGAGGCTTCTATCAAACAATTTGAAACCTATGATCTATCCAAGGGTGGAATTAGAGGGTTTGAAGCCTCCCTCTAAATACTTACACGATTCTTAACAACATAACAAAATGTAAAGGAATTGAGTATGTTTTTTATAATTTTTTGTACACCCCCCAAACAAAATACTGGATACCGTCCTGGAAGAAACACCCCCAAAAATCAAATGACTATAATAAAAATCATAGCAGTTGATTCAGAATATCAGAGAGTCTTATTGTAGAAGTTTCAAGCTCCTATCTACAAGACAGTGAAATTTTGTAATTTTTGCCAGAGGAAGGATCATATTTGCAAGTCTTATTGTTTTTTGTTTTTTTTTTGTTTTTTTTTGAAGGGGTAAGTTCACTACATCAATACCTGAGCATTTCTGCTAGGTCACTTTTAAGCTTCGTTAAGAAACATGATTTAAACCTAGTAAATGGGTTTTCGCATATCTATATTTCTAGCAAACTTTGAGATGACCCAGTCAAACCCGGCTATGAATTGATATAGTGACATAAAGCTAGTTTAATGTCTCTGTAAGTCCATATATGAAGATGCTTTGAATTTATGAAATAATTTGAAATACTTTGTGAAAGGTCATTGAAATACAATGTGAAGCGTCCTTTGTCCTGATAGCAATTTTAAATTTGCACCCTTTATTAAACTTGAATCTTTGATTTATCAGCCTAATCTTTACAAACTAAAATCATGGCTATTTTTTGCAATAGAATATTTCTTTATTTGTAAAGAGATAAAGTTAAAATAAAGTTTTTTTTCAACTAAAAGTAAGGAGCAACATTAAAAAGTATAACGAACAGAAAATATTATGTATATGAGAGGGTTCACTCCCTCGTCAATACCTTGCTATTTACGCTAAAGTTTGAATTTTGTTCCAGTTCTGTATAAGAGTGAGTCCTGAATCACAAACGGTTTAATTAGAATAAATAGCTCTTTTGAAAGTGCTTAAAAAACTTTAGCGTAAAGAGCGGTGTATTGATGAATGGGTAAACCTACTCATATACCTTATAACTTTTGTTCGTTTTCAGCTTTAATGTTGCTACTTACTTTCAGTTAAAAAACTTCTTTTTTAATTTCTGATTGTTTTTTAATAATACTGGAAAATCCGATGCCCCCTTCATTGAAAATGCCCTTCCCCACTGAAAATTACCTCCATCGACAAATCTTTCTCCCCCTTAGCCTCCCCCTACCAAAAAAATCCCCCTGAAAACGTCTGTATGCTTCCCATTAACCAATACTATGTGTAAACGATGGACAAAGTTCCCAACTTTCAGCCCTAATCCCGGGGGCTTTGGGAGATTACGTCATCCTCAAAGACATATCTGTTAGATTTTTAGACTATATTGATCATATTGGCTATCTCAAAGTTTTGAATAGGTACTTTGGGGAAAATTAGTGTGGGAGGGGGCCTAGCTGCCATCCAATTTTCTTGGTCACTCAAAAAAGGCACTGTTCGAGTCAGCCTTGGACAAGCAAAGATAAAACAAAAGTCAATTTTTTTAAATAAAAAAAAAACACATCAAACGAGGCAATGTTCAAGAAACCAGAAAAGAGCAAAAACGCCTAGCAATAAGAAAAAAAGGGATTGTAGCTAATCCATTTTTTGGGATTATAAGAGAAGGTGAAAAGCAGAATTGATTGACATTAAAACTAAAAGTAATGTATTAGGATGGACTTTTATTACTTGTATTTGATTGGAGTAGCTTAAATACATATAGCTTGATTTTTTTTTGTACGGGAGGGGGATCAATTGTTTTTCGTTTTCCTTAGAACAAAATGTGGTTTTCTTTTCTCTAATTTTAATATTTTTGTTCGTCCATTCTTCTGGTTTCGCATTGCCTTTATTTTTATTCTTTTGTTGCATTGACATAACTAAATAAATAAATCTTAAAACGAATACAGCTTGAATTAAATTTGCAAATCCAGCTGAAAACAAAGACAAATATATTACTAATGTAGCATAAATGAAACACAAAACGAACAGAAACTAAATAAATAATCATAGCAAACAAACACAAAATATGTACTAATACAAGTGAATAAATAAACCTGAAAACAAATAAAGCTCTAATTAAATATGTGAATCAAGACTGAACTGAGCAAAAGTTAATCCAAAGAAGAGTATGGGTACTGCCTCCTTCCCTAACTGTAATTAAATTAAAAAAAAAACAGTTTTTTTTAACTGAAAGTAAGGAGCAACGTTAAAACTGAAAACGAGCAGAAATTATTCTGTATATGAAAGGGGCTGTCTACTCCTAGACACCCCTGCCTTTACGCTAAGGTTTTTACTGTTTTAAAAATTCGAGTTGTAACAAAGAGTCAAACTTTGGCGTAAAGACCATGGATTATCGTTTAAAATTTTTTTTTTTGTTTCATTTCTGAAAATTTTTGAATTAATGCAGGTTCGGATTTTGGCTCACCGAACATGAATAACTAAAACTAAATTTGCTTATTAATTTTACTTTTTTTTACTAATAACTAATAACCTAAGTTTGATTTTTTGTTCCACTTATTTAAGATTTACTCCTGAATCGCAAAGGCTATTTAATCAAGGCAAAGAGTGAGCTATTGAGGAGAGGCATCCCTCCTCAAATGCTAAATATTTTCTCTTCGTATTCAGTTTTAATATTACTCCTTACTTTAAGATGAAAAAAACTTGTTTTTTTTTATTTAACTAATTGATCGTTTTTTAAATAATGTTGAGAAATCCAGTTACCCCTCCGTGGAAATTTCTCTTCCCACACGGGAAATTTCTCCATGGAAAGATTCTCCCACGTAACTGAGATTCACGATATTTATGCGGAACTAATTTTGTAGGGCATAGCAACAGAACAACCAAAGAAGTCGAAACTAGTTTTATGAAAATGTAAGACATAAGTTGAGCAATTCCCAAATGACTGAAATGAAGGGAGGAATGAAACAACAGGATTGGCCAGAAAATAACACAAACAAATTATTGCTTATGTCGGCCATTATTTTAAGAAATTCTGATTTTAGCGTAAAGAGCGAGGTATTGACAAGGGGGTGATCTTACTCATATATGCAATATGGGGGGTTAACCACGTCGTCAATACATCGTTCATTACACAAAAGCTCGAATTTTGCACAAATTCTTTAAGAATGAAACCTAAATCACAAAGGCTGTTTAACTAGGATAAATAGCTCCTTTGAAATTACTAAAAAATAACTTTAGCGTAAACAGCAGGGTATTGACGATGGGACGAAACCCCTTCATATACGTAATAATTTCTTTTTCTATTAAGTTTTAATATTACTCCCTACTTTCTGTTGAAAAAACTTGCTTTTTAAGTATAATTTCAGATCGTTTTTGAAATAATGCTAGGATATCCAGCACCCCTTCACAGAAATTATCTTCCACAATGAAAATTCCTCCATGAAAAGGTCCTCCTGAATAACCTAATCCTACCACTCCCCCCCCCACCAGAAAAATCCCCCATGACATCATCTGTATACTTAGCATTTTTTTTTCTCTGAGTAAGTGACTCGTTTATTTTCCCCCTTCTTTACAGGCCAAAGAGCCTTTGGGTAAATAGTAAAATGTAATATTGTATGTGTGGTTTTCGATGAATAAATCTTATCTTATTTAATAAAACACAATATGTAATCAATAAGCAAAGTTCACATCTTGCAGCGTTTCCCCTGGGGACTGTGGGGGATTATGTCGTCCTTAAAGACACTAGTCATTGGACATTTCGACTATGCTGAACTAAATGGCTATCTCAAAATTTTGACCCGGTGACTTGGGGGAAAAATGAGCGTGAGAGGGGCCTAGCTGCCCTCCAATGTTTTGTTCACTTAAAAAGGGCCCGAAGATATTTTGACTATCCTGAACAAAATGATTATCTCAAAACTTTGATCCAGTGACTTCGGGAAAAAAGAGCGTGGGATGGGGCCATCCCCCATGGTTTCAGCTATTTTGGCCATTGTAGGTGTAATAGGAATATTTCACAGTTTATCAAAAGAGTTTGGACTTTGAATGCTATCTGGTGGATTGGGTAATAGCCAAATACAACGTTTTAAAAGTATAGACAGCGCTAAGGGTTAAATATACTGAATTTTTTGGTTTTTTTCATTTATAGGTTTTTTATTTATTACTGTCATATAAGGGTACAAATGGAGACTTTAGAAGTCAAGTTTTACGCAATGTGCATCATCATAGAAGAAATACACGCGTTAAAGGACAAATACAATTAAATATGAATGACGCCTCGGTATCTATTGCAGAATCGGTAGTGATAGGCTATATACTGAAAATAGAATAGGCTACTGTCTTTCTGAGAATTTTATGTCTCAGAAATAGACACCTATAACTTATACTTTAAGATTAATGTTCTTCCGTTTAAAATTTGTTGAAAAATATTTAAAAATAATTATTATGATGGTAAAGCGACAATGCCAAATTACAGTAATTACATTTTTAAATGGAAGATTTAAAAAAAAAAATTATTCTACCAAAGCCTTCATAAAAGAATCAGGTATCACGATTGTATTGCTTTACGAAACAAATACTGGAGATAATACTCTTAAGGTGTATTGCCCCAAAAAATGGGATTAAAAATGGGAAAAATCTTAATTTTTTCTTATCCTTGGCAAGCTTGAGAGACATAGTTAGCCATTAGTGAATCGTTGGAAAATAGTGAAGATTGATGAAGCAAAAACCCAAAAGGGGAAATAATATAAAACAGAGGTTGAATTGTCTATAGATCTCGGGTCTCTGGGGGTCTAGTGATACTGTAAATATTTCATATAAAGTTGTTTTTCTGCTTTATTGAAGCTAGAATAGTTTTTTTTTTATCCATGGTTTCTTTGGAAAATTTCAATTAGAGTTTATTCTTCGCAAGGGACATGTTTAATTCATTACATTCGTCACTATATCACTGAATAGGTCATATGCTGTATTTTGATACTTTTCCAATATTACAAGCGAGAAATTTGTTTCATCCATGACATTTGCAAAACTCTTTAGGTTTTTATTTTTCAAATCACGGTAAAACGAAGCCCTTTTATTTTTTTTCTGTGACTGATTTAGTTTTATTTTACTAAAAGAGGAGGAAAAAGTTTCAGTGTGTGTATTTCTTCTATGATGATACACATTGTGTAAAACTTGACTTCTAAAGTCTCCATTTGTACCCTTATATGACAGTAATAAATGAAAAACCTATAAATGAAAAAACCCAAAAAAATCAGTATATTTAACCCTTAGCGCTGTCTATACTTTTAAAACGTTGTATTTGGCTATTACCCAAGCCACCAGATAGCATTCAAAGTCCAAACTCTTTTGATAAACTGTGAAATATTCCTACTACACCTACAATGACCAAAATAGCTGAAACTTGGAAAAAAACCAAGAGAAAGTGACGAGGCAGTGGAGAGAAACGCTTTAGTAGGAAAGAAGTTGTAAATTCCAATGGGAGAGTTCAAGTCAGTGAAATAAAACGTGATAGGTGCCTTAAACCAGTACAACTGTGCAAACTCACCCCTGTACTCTCTCGTGCCGACTTAGCCCTTGCTTATGAAGGAGATAAAATAATTCTACCATACCTGGCGCCACAAATCTTGACGTGCAGAAATCAATTTCTGAATTTCCTCTTGAGCAATACTTGCTTTGTAACTAACCAAGTTCCTGAACTTGATGTAATTCTTAAACAGAAAAATTTCCAAATCAAAGAAAAAAAGAGACTTGGTAAATGACCGAGGAGCTCTGTAGCATTACTGGCTAAAAGCTTTTTTTGATCACAAGAACTGAAAGAATCGGTGGAGGCACTGGTAATTATGTCCGAGCCGATATCCTTAGCAAACTACTGAGTCAACTTTCGGATCCTAGTCATAAGGTGATTCGGGTGCAATGCATGCCAAGAAATCTTCCTAGAGACGTTTGCTATTTAATATTTGCAAGTATTTATTACCCTGAAAGTGCATAAAATAGATGGAAGCTACATTCCTACCTTCAAACCTAACCTGTTGATGGTCAACAACAGCAGTATAGCCGTCCAGGATTATCCATCTTTGGTATGTTAGCTAGACAAAAGACAATTGGTTGCCTCTGAACTAAGCCTTACTCAGGCTTACCCTAAGCCAAGTATTAGGGATGCTTACCCATATCAGATGTAGCACCTGGATCTTACATTAAAAAATGCTAAAGAAAAATGCTAAAAAAATGCTAAAGCTAAGGCGTATGATTTTCAATGTACGCAAAATATTTAGAGTGCATCCCATCAAGACATTTATAAAAAGTGCATATGCCAAACAACGGATAACCCGAGTAATTAAACTGCTCAAAAAAAAAAATGCCATCTTGTATCCATAAATGATAGCGTTGGAGCTAAAATGCTTAGAAACAAGATCATGTAGCACTATTAAGCCACACGCAAGGTGTTCGGTTGGTCCCTTCGTAACTCAGCTATCTCCAAAGATCCACGGAAGATTTATCAATTGGTCTGAAAAACAAAACAGGAAACTGTCATCCTGTATCAGAATTTTGTCAGATGACGGCACCCGAGTTTTGCCCAATGACATTGACATTTTTTTTTTACCATAATGTATTCCACTTTCCCAGGCCTAGAAAATAAAAAAGTGGAATTGTTACTTTCCAAGTTCGCAGACAAAGGTGAAATTACTATCTGTGAGTGTGAAGTATACAAAAAGTTTTGAAAACTGAGAATATCAAGCTCCTCATTTTCTAGAGAGCTTCCAATCCATTTGACACGGAAGCTTGCTTTATTCATTGCAAAGCAGCTAGCAAATGTCATAATCGTATGATTTATTGAAATGGTAGCTTCTTAGTGCAAGAAATTTCGTTTATTGTAAAGTTATTCCCAAATCAAAGCTTAAAATTCTTGTAATGAATTGCGACCAATATCAATTATGCCAGTTCTCACCATTATCACAGATACTTCATCTTGAAAGAACTTCTAAAATAGTTTAAAGACGACATGTACCCTTTCCAGTGCGGTTGTCTAAAGAAATACAACACTGCAGTTTACTTAACTCGCAGATATAGTATATTCTAATAGCTTGATAATAGTAACACATGTGTTTACCTTGTACCATCAGACTTTCGGAAAGTGTTCAACCGTATTTGCCGCTTTCTTGCAGCCATGAGTATACAAACTAATAGTGCAAACAAACATACTCTAGCTGTTGTTCTGGTTTTTCTGAAAATAAAACATAGAGCTTACTCCCGCTGTTTGAAGGAAAAATTACCTTAAAATAGACAAACATAATGTACGGAGACCCACAAGGGACAAAACTTGATGGCTTCACCTTCATGTGTCTGATTAATTTCATGGTAGCAAATTTTCGTTTTTGACCGGGGGTGGGCTGTCAGTATCCTCATTATATTTTAGCATCTCTTCTGGATAATAATTCTAAGAGTAAAGGAATTTACATTTGAATTTACATTTGTGCTTTAGATCATTTGAAAATATTTGACAGTTTAATTCCTTGCCAGCTTTTTTATTCTCTTTATATTTCAGATGTTGATTTTTTAGTTATTCTGCTTCTATAGTATTGGTATTATTACACTTTCCTTAGTTCGACTTTTTCTCCAAATAGTATTGTTAAAGTTAAAAGAGGTGCAAGACAGGGTGGCATTTCGTCACCTACACTTTTTAGAATTTTCCTTTACGCCGTACTTATGAAAACCTCCTCAACGTATTTTTCTTATCTTAAAGTTTCTTATCTTGCGTATGCTAACGATTCATCATGTTAAGTCAAAATAGGACTGGTCTCTCCAAAATGGTAGCTTCTATGTCTAATACTGTTCCCGGGGTTGACCTTTCGCTAGACGAAGAGAAGTGTGAGTTTCTTTTTTTCGCTTCAACTTCTTTGTCTCCTTTTGATTTTGATCTTTTTCTGTTCTTTCTGCTGATTCTTTTTCGGTGGTTTAGCATAACCCTTACTAATAATCGTTTCAGTTACCGTCAGCACACTGGTCCAGATATATCTAAAAGAATACAATTTGGATGTGGATAGTTATTCCAAATTGAGGGAAATATAATAGACGGGCGCTGGCAAAATTTCACTTCAACTATTGTGGTTATTCAGTCCTTTTACATAGCAGGAATTTTTGCCATCCTGAGATAAAGTAATCTAAAACGAATCCAAAGTAGTTATTTCATACATTGAACGTTTCTTCTTTTCATTCCTGCTTGGAAAGGTAACTGGATTCTAATTAATAAATATGATATATCTGACATAACATAAAAGTTGGAAAAGATACACAGAAACCTCTGAAGCTCTGCTCTTGATCGACTTTTTCCTTCCAATAGTATTGCTAAATATTTTCTCTAGTTAAAATTTTTCTTTTTTGTATCTTTTGTATTCGTTGTGTGTACCTAATTTCTTTTTAGTCCAACTTCTAGTGCTTACTCTACAATGTTTTTTTGGATAACAAACGAATTATTGTTATTATTATATTGTCTTTCTACTTCCTTCGCTATTTGACCGCCATTAGATTGTAAGTCCCATTGCAGCTAAAAAAAAAGACGTTTAGGTTGACCACAGAAGAAACAAATTTAGCCCCTCCCCCTAATATGAACCTTGAAATCCCCCTGCTCCAGCCCCGACGCAAAATTTGAAGCCCATGTTTCCTACATTCTTCTTTCCTTCCCCTAAATGTACCTGAAAGTTTCAACAGCACCCCCAGACCATTTCCGTAATTCCCTATTTTTTTAACGACCCGGATAAAGATAAGGTCTTTCAAATCAGCCCCCCTGAAAAAAAGGTACAGGAAGGAGACTCATCACCCTCCTATCCATGTTTGTACTTAAAAATGACAGCTAAAACTTCCCTTTTTCAGTCAAATCAGCCCCCTTGCAAGTTCTATACACGACCCCTTCCAAAAAAAAAATAATCACATAATCGGACAACCTCCAATTGAAAAACGTATTTTGGCTCTGATCCTTTGTTGGACCCTGTTTTAGGTGAACTAATATTTTTTTTTTCCGTTTTTCTTTCTGTATTTTGTTTCCCTTAGACCAAATGCCTAAATGATCTAAGCTTCGTACCGATAAGAAAGCTTTTTGGCACTTTTGGGCCTAATTTTGTTTTGGGGAGAGGTGGCAGACTATTCCCTGCAGCTCTCTTCTGTAAATTAGGGTTTACTCGGAGTAAGGATATGCGGCTCAAAATCTCAAACTGATCACAAATAAAAAAAAGTTCATAGACCATACCAAACTCTGAAACCCCCTTCTCCCACTTCGAAAATTAGATCCTGTTGACGAAGAGGACGATCCCTGAAAGCTTAGAGCCATTAACACAGTGAATTTTAAGCAAGACCCTTTTTTTAGATTGTGAAAGCTATGCACAACAAACTAGCAATTGGTATTATTTTCAGCCCTTTTCCCCAAGGTTTATATGAGAAGTTAATGTCTAGGGCCATTATTTTTGGCATTTTGGCCACGTCAAACAGGATGGTTAAGTTAAAATTTTAACCAGGTGTCTTGGGGAGTTATAAGATGTCGGGTATTGTCAAAGGGTGTGGGATAACCGCTATTTGCATTCCATTCACTTTTCATGCCATTAACTGGGGGATTAAAACTTTCAATTTTAGGTTGAATGAGTCTTCTAAAAAGTTTTAATATATCGAGGAAGAAATTTATCAATAATTCTTTGAAGACACGCGGTTTTCGATTTTGAGCAGCACTTTTCAAATAGTTCGTGGTAACGAACTGTTAGTAAAGAGCAACACGGCTCAATAGTAACAAAAATAAACAAAAATTGTATATTTATGCATTATTTTCCAGAAAGGTGGAAGCACCCCCTAAAATTCATAGACCTTAAAGGAAATCACACCATCAAATTCAGCGTATAAGAGAACCTTACTGTAGAAATTTCAAGCTCCTGTCAGCACAAATGTGGAATTTTAAATTTTTTCCCACAAGAAAGATCACGGATGCGTGTTTATTTGTTTTTTTCTAGGGGTGACTGTATCGACCGAATGGTCCTAAAACATCGCAAAAGGGCTCATTCTATCTGAAATTTAAAGTCCTTTTGCCCTTTTTAAGTTACCAAAAAAACTACAGTGCAACTAGGCCCCTTCCCATGCTCACCTTTTCCCAAAGTCATCCAATCAAAATTTTTAGACAGCCATTTTGGTGACAAGTCTAATTACTGTGTCTTTGAGGATGACATAATTCCCTACAGTCTTTGGGGAAAGAACTGCAAGCTGTGAGTTTTGCCTGTTGTTTACATATAGTATAGGTAATTGCGAAGCATACGCTTTCAGGGGAAATTTTTTCTAGTGTGGGGCCGAGGGAGGGGGTTATGTGGGAGGATCTTTCCATTAAGAAATACTTCATGGAGAAGTGAATATACCATGAAGGAGGTGCCAGATTTCCCGACAATATTTAAAAAAACGAGCAGATATTAAATAAAATAAAACAAGTTTTTTCAACTGAAAATAAGGAGCAATATTAAAACATGAAACGAACAAGGATTATTCCATATATGAAGGGATTAACCCCCGAGTCAATACCTCGCTCTTTACGCTAAAGTTACTTTTAGTACCTTCAAAAGAGATATTTATTCCAATTAAACGGCCTTGGTGATTCAGGGGTCATTCTTGAAAAAATGGAACGAAATTTGAACTTTAGCGCAAAGAATGAGGTATTGACGAGGGGGATAACCCTTTTATATGCAATTTTCTGTTTGCTTAAGTTTTAATTTTACTCCTTAATTTCAGTTGAAAAACTTGTTTTTTATTTATTTATGTTACAAGAGCACTGCTTCTAATAGTGTGCGCTGTAATTATTGTGCTCTTTTTCTCCATTTTATCTATTTAATTATCGCTCGTACTTCAAAGTGTACTTTCATTTTAGGCTATGGTGAAATAATAGCTTATGAAATTTAAAAAAAAGGAACAAGTTTTAAATAAACGTAAAGGGTGATTTAAAACATCAAACGAGCAGAAATAAAGTCATAAATTAAGGCTTACAACAACCAGAAATTACTCTGAATGAATAAATGAAAATTAAAATGAATGTAAATTAAACCTAATAATCATGACAGTTTTAGAAATATCAGATTATACTATGGATGAAACGAACATGATAAATTGAAAAAAAAAAATTTCTGAGTAAGAGTGTAGATACATTCTTTTTCACCTTTCCAACAATTTGACTCTTGTTTATATTTTACTGAAAAAAAGTACATTTTAAGCGTATTTTCTTTTCTCGTGAAAACATCAAAATACAGAACAACTCAAATATTCAGGAATATCTTTGTTCTTTTTCAAATACTTGCCTACTCGTCGTGTGTTGCTACAACCTGAAAAGAAAGGAAATTCAAGAAAATTCTCACTGGAAAATTCCCCTACGGATAATTCCACCTCCTCTGAAATTTCACCTGCAAAGAAGAATCCCCCCGAAATTTTATCCCTTTGGAATATACTCCTACCCGGGGAAAATTATACCTGAAAATTCCCCTACATTGGAGAATCGAATCCATAACTCGAAAACGTTATAAATCGATCAAGTCTCCTTGTACCCTTTCTAAATAACTTTCCCAACGGAAGATTCTCCCTCAAAGCAATTTCCACCTTGAAAAATCTTCCCTCTGCAGACAATTCAAATTATAATAATTGATTTCTTAAATTTAAAACTACCATTTTTGAAAAATTCTCAGAAAAAACTCTTCTCCACGGACCTTTCCTTTCCTGGACGATCTCCCATCCCACCGAGGAAGGTTGACCCCACCCCCTCAAAGATTTTCTATCATTGGGGAATCGAGTCGATTTATAAAAAAACTGTTAATGCACTTAATCGATGAACTCAATCTTGGATTTTTTTTTATTTCTTTAATAGGTTTAACCAAACACTAAATACAGTTTTCGTTTACCGTAGTTTTTCCTTAATTTGGTAAAAAAATTATTTTGCTCTTATATGTAAAGAACTGGCAAAATATATGCAAATCAACTTCATTTTGACAAATTATCTCTAAGAATCCCGTATAAAATCCTGTGGGCAATCCACGTGTAAAGTACCGTAATGACAGTATTTTCAACACGAAAAATATTTTCGAATTCCGAATTCAGAAAGTATATTGAAAAAGAAATCTTATAATTTTGAATATGTGCCAGGTGTCAGGGTTTATAATTAACTAACCCATTTCTTTAGTATCCAGAAAAGACTAATAATTTAGCCATAAAAAACCAGCAATGGTTGTTTTGAGGGGTCTCTAGTTTCAGTCAGAACGAAAAGCGTGAAGAAGTGCTTTGGGGAATTTTATACCTAAAACATTTCCAAGGTTGTACTCTAAAAGTTCTTCAAGTGTCTTTGCAATCGAATAAATATTATAGTAAGGCACACAGGATGCAGAGTCAAACAGACACACATACAATTCAATTCAACTTATTAATGTAATACGTATAACAAATAAAATACACTGGGTCACCACGGAGAGACAGAGCTCGTGATTGTGGTGACCCAATCAATATTAACAACATAAATAATATTAGTTGAAGATCCAATACTCAAGTTCACGGCCCACCACACAAAGCAGAATAACTAAATAATTACCACAATAACTAAATAACAAAACAATCAAACAAACGCGCACGGAAAATGGCATCATGAGCAATCAGAAACGATGAATTTAAAAAAAAAAAAAATTAATGGTGAAAAGTTTCTTTAAAAAAATTTAAAAGTTCACGTCTTATTATATTAAATGATTTAGTATCATCATATACAGTTTGAAATTTTCTCCATGCGCTTGTTACCATGTTCCTTGGTGAATATCTCGATCGCTCCGTTATAAATCGAGAAGAAATACGCTGGTGTTTATGCCGAGTCTCATAATGATGAAGTTCGCCCTTTCTCCCAAGCATATCAATGGACTGAAAATAAACTGGGAGCATTTGACGGTCATAATTGATTCTAAAAAGCACTGAAGAGAGATTACATAGGCAAAAAATAGGAAGGATATACATTAGCAAATAAAGAGTTCCTGTCGTCGTCTTACCAGGGTATGACGAAGGTGATGGTATTAGATACTTATGTAAAATCCTTAGAGCCCGGTTTTGCACAATTTGTAATGGCCTAAGATGGGTTTAAAATGTTGCCAGATAAACAATAGGACAGTATAATGAATGGGACTAAACTAAAGAAAAATATAACAATCTTAATATTTCATAAGGGAAAAAATGTTGCAACCTATACATGATTCCAACTCCTTGTGCTGCTTTAATTCGTAGACGACCAAGATGACCTTTAAACAAAAGATTATAATCAATCTCCACACCAAGATACCGGGTCGGATTTACTCTTTGGATGCTTATTTTTAGGCCTTCAACACTCACCCTGTCAAATTCAATAGGCTCTTTATAAATGTGGCTGTAAACCGTGAATTTTGTTTTAGCTACGTTTATTGACAATCGATTAGCCTGTAACCACGGAACCAATGCTGTTAAAACTCCCTTAATCTTTTGCTTCAAATCATCTGTGGACTCGACAGCAACAGTTGAAACTGTATTATCAGTAATCAAAATGTTAAGACTTCCCCCGTCAGAAGAGTTGCAAAAACCGTTAATATAAATCAGGAATAGCAAGGGACCAAGTATGGACCCCTGTGGAACGTCAGCCTTTTCTGACTGATGACGAGTCATAGACAAGGAATCATTAATTTGGGTTACCTAATTCTCACCATGTAAATATGATTTCACGAAATTCAGGGCTGGGCCTCTAATACCACAATTATACAGCAATATTTTATGACAAATTGTGTCGAAAGCTTTTTCTAAATCCAAGAAGAACGTCGCAGGAAGAAGCCCTTTATCTAAACATTCATGAATATACTGCAGCGCGGCAAGAACTACATGCTGGGTAGAATGTTCCTTCCGAAAACCAAACTGAAACTTACTGAGAAATTGCCGCGATTCCAAGAACTTGTACACTCTATTGTAAAAACACATTTCAATTACTTTAGGAAACCAGATAATATGGATATTGGCCTGTAATTAGTTGGGCATGCATAATCCCCTCCCCCTTTATGCAACAGAATTATCTTAGCACTTATAAAAAAAACTTGGGAACGTTCCTGTTGAAAATGCAAGGTTAATCAAATGAACCATAATTCTACTAATACTAGGCATAATAGACTAGACAATATTAATCGAAGATCCATCCAGTTGTTGAGAATCACCCTTCTTCTTTAATAGACATATATTCAACAGTTCACCTTCCGTTAAAGGAGTAAAAAATATTGATATATCTGATAAATTCGGTAAATACTTTATAAATCTATAATTACTATTAGAATTTCCTTTAGAAGTCACGTGACTTAGAAGTCACAACCTCTCCAATTGAAGCAAAGTGACCATTAAGGCAATCCGCCACATGAACATCGCCTTTTATAGTTTGTCCAGCTAAATTATATATCTCTATAAGACTCTTTGAAGGCAGGTTTTTACCCAGACAAGAACTTATTAGTTGCCAAGTCTTCTTAGGTGAATTTGAAGCATCCTCAAATGCCTCAAAAAAATATATTTTCTTAGCTCCGCGAATTATTTTTGGTAGATAATTTTCATACTTCTTAAATTGGATTTTATTTGATTCAGATGGGTCCGCCAAAAATAATTTAAACAACTAATTTTTTACACGGATATATTTGAGTAGACCTGGTGTTATCCACGGTTGCTTCGGGACATTATATTTGTTTTTACGAATTTTAACCTCAGGGCAACTATCATCAAGAGCCAGGTGGAATTTTCCTAAAAAAGATTCTGTAACAACATTTAAATTATCGCAATTTAGAAAATTAGACCAATCATTATAAGATGGAATAGCGTTAAGTTTAGATAAATCGATTTATTACCTATTCGTCGTGTAGTTTCAATAAACTTAGCTGACCGTAGCGCCTAATTTACATCAGCTAAAATTGAAAAATGGTCAGAGAAATCGGTCAATACCACTTTCGATGACGTAATTGATCTCATAAGAAAAAATTAATCAATTAATTTTGCTGAAGAAGCAGTCCCACGACTGGGAATATTACATACATGGGAAAAAAGCCTTGAAAACAAAAGGAAATTAGATGCAGATGAATCATTTCCATATTCGATTAGGTCAATATTAAAGTCACCCATTAGCATCACCTCACAACCAGCCAATGACTCTACTAACTTTTCAAAAATAACTAGGAAACTATTAACAGATGACGAAGGTGGCCTGTATACAACACACGCTTGTACAGTTTGTAGCCATAATTTAAATTCAATTGCAATAATTTCACAAAGAATTTCTGTGCTAAGTTGCTTTATATCAGAAAGCCGCCGAAATGAAATTCCTCTTAAATAAAAAAATCCCAAACCCCCTTTACTCTTAGTCGACCGATTTTTGCTTTAAGAACGTAACCAGGAACTTTAACATTCAGCACAGTTATTTCATTCAAAAAAGATTTGCAAACACCAAGACTACTGACAGAGTTGGAAGGGAGTAAAGTAATTATTTCATTCATACTACTCAGAAGACCATGGGTATTATTAAATCCGATTCTGAGATAGCCATTTTATTCAGCGTAGTCGAAAAACCTTATAACTATGTCTTTGGAGACGACATACTCCTCCACAGTCCCCGTGGGAGGGGCTACAAGTTACAAACTTTGACCAGTGCTTACATATAGTAATGGTTATTGGGAAGTGTACAGGTGTTTTCAGGACGATTTTTTGGTTGGGGGAGGGGTTGAGAAGAGGGGGATATACAGGGGGAACTTTCAGGGGTCATTCTTAATGAATTGGGACAAAACTTAAGATTTGGTGTAAAGAGAGAGGTACTGACGAGGGGGCGAACCCTCTCTTATGTGTAATAAAAACATGAGAATAAAAAAATTCTTTGCGTAAGCTAATTTATAAGTTACGTATATCTTTTACTAATAAAAAGATTCGTAAAAAATTAAAAGTTCTAGTTGCCTTTTTAATTAACCAAAAATTGGAGGGCAACTAGGATTCCTCCCCGCTCTTTTTTTTCTCAAAATCATTCGATCAAAATTATGAGAAAGCCATTTAGCCAAAAAAAAAAAATGCAAATTCCTCTGCGGAGAGCCAAAATCAAAGCATGTATTGATTCAAAAACGTTCAGAAATTAAATAAAAAAAACAAGTTTTAAATTTTAATTTCGCTCCTTGCTTTCAGTTGAAAAAACTTGTTTTTTTATTTAATTAGTATGATATGCCGTAAGCTCTCACTAATACTTTCTTAAGCGGGGAGCGTTCTGGTTAAAAGGTAAGTTAATATTATCTTTTTTGACAATTGAGGAATCTTATTTCTTATCTAAGCTTCAGGTGAAATTTCCGTTAATAGAAAATAGATTAAAGCATGCAAGCTTTGTATTTTTAAGGCTTTTCTCTTTTATAAAATCTCATATGGGTTAATAGATTGGAATTCTGAGACAATACTCAACTGTACACCCTACGTTCACAAGAATTTCATTCTCTATGAGTGAAATAGAAATAAAAGTAAACATTTGATTGCATCTCCAAAATTTGTTGTGTTTTTTCTGTGTATTCAGTCGCACATGTTAACATATAAAACTCTTAAAAAAAAAGTGTATTACACACTTTGCAACTAAAAGGCTATATTCTTATTTCTTTAGATAGGGTGTTTGATCCCTTATTTCTTTAGATAGGGTGTGGATCTCTCCATGTAGGAATTTTTCACGGGGGAAAAGAATTTCCATATAGGGGGCGCTAGATATCCCAGCATTATTTAAAAAGTAATCTGAAATAAAATAAAAAAACAAGTTTTTTTAACTGAAAGTAAGGAGCAACATTAAAACTTAAAACAAATAGAAATTATTACGAATATTAGGGGTTTTGCCCCCTTGTCCAAACCTTGCTTTGTATGCTATAGTATTCTTAGTAATTTCAAAAGAGCTATTTATTCTAATTAAATGGTTGTTGATTCAGGGGTATTGTTAAGGAATTGGAAAAAAATTGAACTTTAGCGTAAAGAGTGTGTGAACCCTCTCATATTACTTATATGAAGGAGTTTCTTCCTCTCGTTGGTACCTTGCTTTACAGAAGAGACAATAATGAGGACTTATTTTCCCAAGGCAGTGAGCCAACAAAACCTATTTGAATATTTCGGCTTGTTTTAAAACAAGATAAGAACAAGGCTTCTTTTTATTCGTTCCTATATTTTTTTTATTTTGAATTAGATTATTTTCTGTAATTAATTTTGTGTACATAGGGTTGATATCCAAATGTCCAAAATTTGTTGTGTTTTTTCTGTGTATTCAGTCGCACATGATATAAAACTCTTAAAAAAAAGTATATTACACACTTTGCATCTAAAATGTTATATTCTTATTTCTTTAGATAGGGTGTTTGATCCCTTATTTCTCTAGATAGGGTGTGGATCTCTCCATGTAGGAATTTTTCAAGGGGAAAAAGAATTTCCATGTAGGGGGCGCTAGATATCCCAGCATTATTTAAAAAACAATCTGAAATAAAATAAAAACAAGTTTTTTTTTAACTGAAAGTAAGGAGCAGCATTAAAACTTAAAACGAATACAAATTATTACGAATATTAGGGGGCTTCGCCCCCTTGTCAAAACCTTGCTTTGTATGCTATAGTATTCTTAGTAATCTCAAAAGAGCTATTTACTCTAATTAAATGGTTGTTGATTAAGGGGTATTGTTAAGGAATTGGAAAAAAATTGAACTTTAGCGTAAAGAGTGTGTGAACCCTCTCATATTACTTATATGAAGGAGTTTCTTCCTCTCGTTGGTACCTTGCTTTACAGAAGAGACAATAATGAGGACTTATTTTCCCAAGGCAGTGAGCCAACAAAACCTATTTGAATATTTCGGCTTGTTTTAAAACAAGATAAGAACAAGGCTTCTTTTTATTCGTTCCTATTTTTCTTTTATTTTGAATTAGATTATTTTCTGTAATTAATTTTGTGTACATAGGGTTGATTGTGTATTCACCCTAGTCCCTATTTAGGGATGTATTATTATTTAGCTTTTGTTTGAGATTGCCTCGCGGACAGTTTGTTTGATTTCTAGGTCATTGCTAATTAGAATTGTTTCGTCAAATAGAAAATAATGGTTTGGATTTTCAAAAATATAATTGCTTAAAGCTGAATCAAAAGATATGGAGTTTATTCTTGATTTTATTGCTTTTTCAGTACTTTCTTTGTGTTGCTGTAATATTGTTCCTAAATTTTTGGTGGGTTCGAACAATGTAATAATTTCCACAACTACATGGTATTTGATACACCCCTCTTAGACGAGTAACGGAGGTTTTATCCTTACCAGAATTAAGAAGATTCATTATACTTAAATTATTTGTGAATACAGCACGTAAATTGTTTTTTAAACTAACTTTTTCAGTTTTGAAGTAATTTTCGGAATATGAGGTAGGTAAATCGTGCCTGTGGGATTATTTGAATCGTTTTCTGGTGTGGGATTTAAGGCTTTAGAAGAATGCATCTTTAATATTTGAGCAATCACAGTATTTTCGAGAGAAATTGGGTACCTGTTGCCAAAAAGTATGTCTGTAATAAAATTAAATAAAAAAAACTAGTTTTTTTAACTGAAAGTAAGGAGCGACATTAAAACTTAAAACGAACAGAAATTACTCCGTATATGAAATGGGTTGTCCCCTCCGCAGTCCCTCGCTCTTTACGCTAAAGTTTGACTCTTTGCCACAATTCTACTTTTTAAAACAATTAAAAACTTTAGCGTAAAGAGCGTGGGACTGCGGAGGGGACAACCCATTTCATATACGGAGTAATTTCTGTTCATTTTAAGTTTTAATGTCGCTCCTTACTTTCAGTTAAAAAAACTAGTTTTTTTTATTTAATTTCTGAACGTTTTTGAATTAATGCATGTTTGATTTTGGCTTTCCGCACATAAATTATTGAAATGAAATTAGTATATTAATTTTTTTTGGCTAAATGGCTTTCTCTTAGTTTTGATCAGACGATTTTGAGAAATAAGGGGTGGGGAAGGAGGCCTAGCTGCCCTCCAATTTTTCGGTTACTTAAAAAGGCTACTAGAACTTTTAATATTCAACGAACGTTTTTATTAGTAAAAAATATACGTAACTTAAGAATTAACTTATGTAACAAACTTTTATATTCTTATATTTTTATTATGTGTACGAGGGGGTTTGTACCCTCGTTAATACCTTGCTCTTTACACTAAATCGTAAGTTTTGTCCCAATTCTTTAAGAATGACCCCTGAATCAAATAGGCCGTAGAATAAATAGTTGAAATCACTAAAAATATTTTAGCATAAAGATCGAGGTATTTATCTCCTCCTAAATACCTCGCTCTTTATGCTAAAGTAATTTTAGAACCCCTCATATGCGTAATAATCTCTGTTTGTTTTAAAATTCAATGCTATTCCTTACTTTCATTTGAAAAAACGTTTTCATGTTTATTTTTTCATTGTTTTTTTTTATAGTAGTGCTAGAAAATCCTGCACCCTTTTCATTGAATTTTTCTTCCCCCGTGACATATTCCTCAAAGGAAAGATCCTCCCACAAGGCCCTCTCCCATCAACCCCACCCCCTCAAACCAAAAAAAAAACATGAAAACGTCTGAACATTTCCCAATAACCATTACCATATGTAAACACTGGTCAAAGTTTGTAACTTGCAGCCCCTCCCTCAGGGATTGTGGGGGAGTAAGTCATTCCCAAAGACATAGTTATTATGGTTTTCGACTATGCTGAACAAAATGGCTATCTTAAAATTTTAATCTGTTGACTTTTGGAAAAAATGAGCATGGGAGGGGGCCTATTTGCCCTCCAATTTTTTTGGTCACTTAAAAAGGGCACTGGAACTTTTCATTTCCGTTACAATGAGCCCTCTCGCGACATTCTAGGACCACTTGGTCGATAAGATGACCCCTGGGAAAAAAACAAAAAAAAACAAACAAATAAACACGCACCCGTGATTTGTCCTTCTGGCCAAAAATACAAAATTCCACATTTTTTAGATAGGAGCTTGAAAATTTTGCTACAGAGTTCTCTGATATACCGAATGCGATAGTGTGATTTTCGTTAAGATTCTATGACTGTTAGGGGATGTTTCCCCCTTTTTTCCAAAATAGGGCAAATTTTCTCAGGGCAAATAACTTTTGATGACAAAGACCAAATTAATTGAAACTTATATATTTAGAATCAGCGTAAAAATTCGATTCTTTTGATGTATCTTTTAGCATCAAAATTCCGATTTTTAGAGTTTTGTTTACTATTGAGCCGGGTCGCCCCTTTCTACAGTTCCTTACCACGAACTGTTTGAAAAGAAAATAATTCGGTATTTCGGGGCTTCTGACATTATTACTCCTTTGCAGAAGTTAGGCTCAAAATTGAAAAAGGATTATATTTTTTCTCTGGGCCCCTTCCACCTATTAGTTCGTTTATTTTCCCGTTAGTTTTCACCTGTTTTCGCTTTATAGTTGTGTTATCTCTTAGCAGTTCTTTCGTTAGTTGAGTTATGGTTGTGGTATATATGTTTTATCACTCGTATAGTTGTGTTATTTTCAAATTATACTCCATAATAGAGAGGCTCCGAACACCCAGCATTGTATATTAAGCTCTTAATTTGACGTTTTTTCTAACGTGACCAGATTCGTCCTGCGCCCTTTTCATTGAATTTTTTCCCCCATGGCATATTTCTCCAAGGAAAGATCCTCCCACATAGCCCCTCCCTCAACCCTACCCCCAAAACCAAAAAAATACCCCTGAAAACGTATGTACACTTCCCAATAACCATTATTATATGTAAACACTGGTTGAAGTTTGTAACTTGCAACCCCTCCCCCAGGGACTGTGGGGGAGTAAGTCTTCCCCAAAAACATAGTTATTATGATTTTCGACTATGCTAAACAAAATGGCTATCTCAAAATTTTGATCCGTTGACTTTGGGAAAAAAATGGGCATGGGAGGGGGCCTAGATGCCCTCCAATTTTTTTGGTCACTTAAAAAGGGCACTAGAACTTTTCATTTACGTTAGAATGAGCCCTCTTGCGACATTCTAGGACCACTTGGTCGATACGATGACCCCTGGGGAAAAAAAAAAAAAAAAAAAAAACAAACAAATAAACACGCACCCGTGATTTGTCTTCTGGCAAAAAATGCAAAATTCCACATTTTTGTAGATAGGAGCTTGAAACTTCTACAATGGGGTTCTCTGATACGCTGAATCTGATGGTGTCATTTTCGTTAAGATCCTACGACTTTTAGGGGGTGTTTCCCCCTATTTTCCTAAATAAGGCAAATTTTCTCAGGCTCGTAACTTTTAATGGCTAAGACTAAACTTGATGAAACTTATATATTTAAAATCAGCATTAAAATGCGATTCTTTTGATGTAGCTATTGATATCAAAATTCAATTTTTTAGAGTTTTGGTTACTATTGAGCCGGATCGCTCCTTACTACAGTTCGTTACCACGAACTGTTTGATTTAATTCTTTTTTAATATAGGGCTTCGAACAGATATTATGTACTCTATCCACAAAAGATATTAGCACACCTCTTTTAACCTGTGGAGGATGGTTAGATTTGAAGTGAAGGTATTTATTATTATGTGTAGGTTTTCTGTAAACCGTATAATCAAGTTTATTCACACTGCGTATTATCAATACATCTAAATAGGTGTTTTTCCATCTGTTTCAGTCTCTAGAGTAAATTGCAGGTTTCTATCGTAAGTATTTAAATGTTCTAGAAAGCCTTTAAGTTCACTTTCGCCATAATTCCAAACTGAAATTAGTTTGGTGGACGATGTAATTACAATAATACACACAATAAACTTATAGCTATAAACATATTAGTTATACATTGTAAGTTAAACTTATAGTTATACAAATAATAAACTTGTGTGTATAACGTCTTATAAAATTTAAACATTGGCTTTATTAATAGAGAACCCGTTTTGATCTAGGTATAATCAATCTTGAACATTTTTAACCGGATAGTGTTAACACATTAAAAGAAAGGTATTATTGCTTCATCAGGTAGAGCTTATTGATAACCAATTTTGAGACATTAAATATTAATTATCTAAAAATTTACAGCACTTTCCCATCCAGGGCAATGACAATTTACAATAAAAACCCGAGTCAAACTCAAAATGAGAAAAAATTGCAACTTAAAAAGAGCACTGGATCTTTCGAAGAACCTTATATGCCCAGGGCATATGGACATCCCTTGCACCTGGGCTCTGGAGAGTTGTATCTAGCTTAAAGCCGCTGTTATATACTCTCTGAACTATTGTGAACAAAATGGCTATCTCACAATTTTGATTGGATGCGTTTTGGGAATTGGGTTATCAGGGAGGGGGGACTAGTTGCCTTACATCAATTTGTCTATTAAAAGGGAACTAGAACTGTACATTTCTAATAAGGTCTGCTTCATCTAAAGTTCAAACAACCACACCTTCCATAAAAAGCTTATATGCCCCCGGGACCTAACTTACAACCCTGTCCCCCATACTCTGGGGTTGTGTCAACAACAAAATCCTTGATATGCTATCCTTGGATTTCTTCTGAACAAATGACTATCTCAAAATTTCAGTAATATAGCACATGAAAAATGTAAACATCTAATATAATAGCTTAATGGCTATAATAACTATAATATATACTTATCAGTTATAAATCTTATTTTAGAACAAACTTATATTGTCTTGCGTTTTTTTTTGTAAACAAAAATAACTGTTTTGCGTTCTCCTGTTCCAGGAAAAGTCATTCCAGACATTTCATCCTGCTACATTAAATGACAAAATAAGTTTAAAATGTTTTAATTCCTTTTAACTTTAATAAATAAAAATGCTTAAAAATTTAAGGAATGTAAATCAGTATATTTCTACTATACTGACAACCCACAGAAATATTTTTTCTCTAAATTACAAATTATGGTCTGGTCTTGAGAAGAAATGGGGATTATCAAAGACATAGTTTCCAGACCTTTCAACTATGCTGAACAAAAGGGCTATTTCAAAATTTGATTTAGATGTATTTTAGAAATTGATCAGCGTGGGAAGATGGCTTGTTACCTTACAATTAAATTTGACTAATAAAAAGGATACTAACCCTTTTAGTTTCCAATCGAACGAGTTGTTTTCGAAGTTTCTACGATAACAAATGGCCATCTCAAAATTTAGATAAGATAAATTCGGAAGGAAATGAGGGATGTGTGTGTGGGGGGGGGGGGTATTCACCCTTTGATCACTCTCAGTCTTAAAAGGGTACTAAGACTTCTGACTAGCAATCCAACTTGTCCCCTCCGAAACTTATACGATTGCTCTTTTTATTTAAACGTTATATGTCCCCAGGAAAAAACTTATAACCCTTGCAGTGAGGGTTCTAGTAGGGTTATCATCCTAAAAAATCTTAATTTTCATACTTTTCAATTACGTTGAACAAAATGGCCAATTCAAAATATTTATTAAATAGGTTTGGGGAAATAATTTAATTGGAAGGGGGGTTAGTTGCCTTCCAATCAGTTTCTACTATCAAAAAAGGCACTAGCTTTTTAAATTCCCAATCGAATGAGCAATCTTAGAAGTTTTTACAACAACTCCTTCGATATAAAGTGACATTGTCTAAACCCAACCCCCCCACCCCCGAAAAAAAGATAAATTGTGCCCACATCGCTCTTTACTAAGGTAGCGCTATTGATATCAGCGCTATAGGCAGCGCTATCTGCCTATGATATCTATTCTTTTAAGCTTCAGTTCTAATTTAATTCCTTTTAGAATTTGTTTGTTCATCTCTGTCAATTATACATCCTCTCTTGTCTTCACATTTTATGCCGTTATTCATTTTAATTTCTGTTCTCGATTCTAATGATTCTAATTCATGATTTATGATTCATGATAATTCATAATTCAGGCATTCATGATTCTAAATGCCTCTTTCTTTATTTATGTTATTTCTGCTTATCTCAGGTTTTAATAACTTTTTATCTGTTCACCAGTTCTCAAAATAACCTTCAGTAAAGACCTCTTTCCACCTAAGCTACCTCTTTCCACCTTTAAACTCTTGTCTGAACTTGGGCAGAACTCATCTATATATAATTAAGAACACCAGCTATTGGAAAAACTTATTTCAATCTCATTAATTTGTGCTGCTACTAAAAAGTGATTAAGTTCTGTTTAGCCAACAAGAAGAGGCCTTCTCCTATTTGTGATTTTTTCGACATGGCTAATGATTGCATAGGCTTATCGCTGTGGTTTACTTTTGAGGTTAATTCTCAGATCATTGTTGAAACCTATAATTTAACTGTCATGTCTTGTCGATTTGTTCTTCAAGGAATGATGATGTAAATCGTTGTGGGAAAGTTGTATTAAAAGACACAATATCGAGGTTAGAGCAGCATTTTCTTATGAAAAAGCGGCCTATCGGCCTATTATTATGAAAAAGCACCCTATGAAAAAGGCACAATATCGAGGTTAGAGCAGCATTTTCATATGAAAAAGCGGCCTTTATTATACAATTTTAAGATGAAATTTTGAGGGACCTAAGAGTTATGTAGACACTATACCCTTTTCCCCCACAAAATATTTAAAGTACCTATTACAGTTACCGGTATTAGTGCACCTTAGCTAAAATACACATAAAATTGTCAGTTCTAGATTTTAAGGGTTGTTTTATTTTGTTGGCCGGCCATGTGCTCCCTAAAAATTTTGCCGAAAAAACTTTTAGAGGGTACCGGCCAGGGCCCCCTAAAAAATTTTCGCGTACCTTCAAGGGTTAGCGTAGCACAGTTAGAGAATCACTGGTCTAAGAGAGAAGCATTGATGCTTTGCGATTGTAAATGTATGTGATGTAAATATTATTTGTGAAACTTAAATATAATGTTGTAATGCACCTAGCAACAATTTCAAACTGTTCGTGGTAACGAACGGCATGGAAGGGACGACTCGGCTCAATAGTAATCGAAACCCGAGAACACTCTAAAAATGCAAAGCTTTGATATCAATAGATACATCAAAAGAATCAAACAAATACGCTGATTCCAAATATATAAGATTCATTAAGTTTAGTTCTACTCATCAAAAATTGCAAGCCTGAGAAAATTTGCCTGATTTTTGAAATAGGGAGAAAACACCCATAAAAGTCAAGAAATATCTATAAAAATCACACTGTCATATTTAGCGTACCCGAAAACCCTGTTTTAGAAGTATCAAGCTCCTATTTACTAAAATGTGGAATTATGTCATTTTTCCCAAAAGAGAGATCACGGATGCGTGCTTATTTGTTTGCTATTTTTTTTCAGGGATGATTGTATTGAAATAAAGGCCCTAAAAGATTGGGAAAGGGCAAATTCAATCAGAAATTAAAAGTTCCAGTGCCCTTTTAAGCGACAAATACGATTGGAGGGTAACTGTCCCCATTCCAAGCCCATTTATTTCCCAAAGTTATCTGACCAAAATTTTGAGATAGCCATTATGCTCAGTGTAGTTTAAAGATGAAAAATATGTCTTTAGCGGTAAAATGAGCCCCAGAGTCCGTGGGGAGAGGCCTGTAAGGTATGAAAATTTCCAATTCTGTACGTATAGTATTTGCTACTAGAAGGTATACAAACATTTTTCAGGGGCTTTGTTTTTGCTTGGGGGTGATTTGATTGGGGGAAATCTAAAGGGGGGGGGGCTGAATTTTCTGCAACAATTTTACGCTGGAGGATATGACAGATATCTAATGTGAAATTCTTTTAATTGTTTTACATCCTCTTTGTTAACTCAGTTTTGCCTGTGGATATATCTCGGAGGAAATTTCCGGGGCTATTTTCCACGAGTTTTGATTTCTGAAAAAAAACTTCTACGGAAGGTGGAATTTTCGGAGTGATCGAGGAACCGATTTGAGATTAAGGTCTTTTTTAAATTAAAGTATGCCAAGGATGATTTTTCAGGCTGGATCGTCTCCAGAAATTATTACGGTAAGGGGGGATTTTCAGTGAGGATATAACTGTCTGGTTGGAACTTGCTAGGAAGGTTGCACTTTACGTTGGATTAAATTTCCACGGAGAAGTATCTCGTGAAGGGGGAGGAATATATTTTAGGAAGGTTGAGTCAGATTACCTGTATTATTTGAAAAATGAACATCATTTAAATACAAAACAATATTTTTAAATGAAAGTAAGAAGCAACATAAAAACCGAAAACAAACAGAAATTATTCCATATATGAAGGGTTGCCTTCTCCCTAATACCTTGCTTTTTACGCCTAAGTTTGACTTGTTGTCCCAGTTTCTTAAAAATGGCTACTGAAACACGGGGGCCGTTTAATCAAACAGTTCGTGGTAACGAACTGTAGTAAGGAACGACCCGGCTCAATAGTAACCAAAAATCTAAAAAATAGAATTTTGATACCAATTGTTACATCAAAAGAATCGCATTTTAATGCTGATTTTAAATATATAAGTTTCATCAAGATCAATTATACCCATCAAAAGTTACGAGCCTGAGAAAATTTGCCTCATTTTAGAAAATAGGGGGAAACACCCCTTAATAGTCATACAATCATAACGAAAATCACACCTTCAGATTCAGCGTATAGGAGAACCTTGTTGTAGAAGTTTCAAGCTCTTATCTACAAAAATGTGGAATTTCGCATTTTTTGCCAGAAGACAGATCACGGATGCGTGTTTATTTGCTTTTTTGTTTTCTTTTTCCCAGGGGTGATCGTATCGACTGAGTGGTCCTAGAATGTCTCCAGAGGGCTCATTAAAATGGAAAGTAAAAGTTCTAGTGCCCTTTTTAAGTGACCAAAAAAAAAATGGTGGGCACCAAGGCCCCCTCCCACGCTCATTTTTCCCAAAAGTCACCGGATCAAAATTCTGAGATGGCCATTTAATTCACCATAGTCAAAAATTTAATAACCATGTCTTTAGGGACGACTTACTCCCTCGCAATCCCCGTGGGAGGGGCTGCAAGTTACCAACTTTGACCTCTGTAAACATACAGTAATGGTTACTGGGAAGTGTACAGACGTTTTCAGGGGATTTTTTTTTGTTTAGGGGGAGATTTGAGGGGGGTTACGTGGGAGGATATTTCCACGGAGAAACTTGTCATTGGGGAAGATAATGTAAATGAAGGGGGCGCAGGGTTTTCTAGCATTATTTGAAAAAAAAACAATGAAAAAATAAATATGAAAAGTTTTTGAGCAGCATTAAAACTTAAAAAGAACAAAAATTATTACGCATATGTGGGGTTTACCTCCTCGTTATACCTCACTCTTTACGCTAAAGCATTTTTAGTAAATTCAACTATTTATTCTACGACCTTTGTGATTCAGAGGTCATTCTTGAGGAATTGGGGAAAAATTTTAGCTTTAGGGTAAAGAGCGAGGTATCGACGAGGGTTGAACCCCCTCATACACGCATTAAAAAAATACGAATATGTTACGTAAATGAATTCGTAAGTTACGTATTTTTTTTACCAATGAAAAAGTTTTTAATAAAATTAAAAGTTCTAGTTGCTTTTTTAAGTAATCCAAAAATTGGAGGACAACTAGGCCTCTTCCCTCGCTTCTTTTTTCTCAAAATCTTCCGATTAATTACAATTAGCTAATATGCAAATTTCGTTTTAATTATTTATGTGCAGAGAGCCAAGATCAAAACATGCATTAATTCAAAAACGTCCAGAAATTAAATAAAAAAAAAAGTTTTTTTTAGATGAAAGTAAGGAGCAACATTAAAATTTAAAACGAACAGAAATTACTCCGTATATGAAAGGGGCTTTTCCTCCTCAACTCTTTACGCTAAAGCTCTTTACGCTAAAGTTTCTTACTGTTTTAAAAATAGGTTTAAGAGAAAGAGTCAAACTTTAGCGTAAAGAGCAGGTCGTTCAGGAGGAAAACCCCTTTCATATACAGAGTATTTTCTGTTCATTTTAAGTTTTAATGTTGCTCCTTACTTTCATTTAAAAAAACTTTGTTTCTTTTATTTAATTAGATTAAGAAACTCTTTTAAAAGTGCTACCTACTTTAACCTGAAGAGCAGGGTATTGAGGAGGGGGCAACCTTTCATATACGGAAATATTTACGTTCGTTTTGAGTTTTAGTGTTGCTCCATACTTTAAATTAAAAAAAATTATTTAATTAAGTTAGCAGTCGCAAGTAATCGCAATTGCCGCTACATGTAGTCACAGTCCTGAGCAGTAACAGTAGTAGTAGTAATAGTAGAAGGAATGGTTCTGCTAGTAGTAGTGGCAGTAGTGATAGTATTAGAAGTAGTGGCTGTGGTAGTAGTGTTAGCAGTAGTAGTTGTTCTAGGTGCATCCCCAAAAAGGATTTCCTCACCCACGAGGAAAAATCACACCAGAAATCCCCCCCCCCCCCACGAAAAACACCTTACATGCAAAATTTAACAGTCATAGAGAAAGTAACAACTAAGTTCCCCAAAATGGCCTCGAGATGTCCTAAAAGGTAACAAAATGACCAGATTTATCATTTTAATCACATTTAAAAAGTGGTTTTTGTAATAAAATCAGAAAAAATGAATTGAACCAAACCCTTAAAAAAGAAGGGAGATATCACCCTTCAGAACCCTTGCGGGCGTCACCCACATTTTACCATGGACAAATCTCCCCTGACAATTTGATCCCCGCTGAAATTTCTCCCGGGCAATTCCACCATAACGTTCTTTCCATATGCAAAATCGTGCATTCAAAGAGAAAGAAAAAAAAAATAAAAGGAATTCTGTATATGAGTTCATGAAAATTCCTCCCAGAAAATTTGTTGCCACTGATAATTCTATCCGTGGAAATTCCTACCCCCGAAGACAACCCTCCCCCCGCAGGAAAACTTTTTATGTTTCCCAATAACAAAATACTGTCTGTAAACAAATGATAAGTCGCAAAACTTAAACCTTGTTCCCTAGGGGGGCTCATGTCATCCCTAGAGGTATATTTATTGGATCTTTCAATTATGATGAGAAAAATGGTTATCTAAAAATTTTCTTCTGATGTCTTTGGAAAAAAAAGGCATGGGAAGGGGGTTAGTTGCCCTCCATTCTACTTAAAAAGGCACTGAAACTTTTAATTTTCGTTCGAGTGAACACTTTTCCTATATTCTAGGACAATAGGTTTGATGTGAATCATCTTTGGGGAAAAAACACAAGAAACAACACACGTTCATGATCTTTCTTTGGCAAAATTACAAAGTTCCTAAGTTCCAAAATTACAAAGTAATGAGAGCTTGAAACCTCTACAGTAGGCTTCTCTGATTATTTTACAGTAAAGAGGGGGGATGAGATTCCTCAAAGGGCGCATTTCCATGCCAAAACATCTTTACTGTCGTCGAGGCTTCAGACAAACACAAAATTGGTTTTAAGGAACGAGGGAGAAAGGCTGGAGGTAGAAATTAATGAATAGTTCCTCTTGATTTCCGAGCGTATTTCCGATCGTAAGTTGAAATTATGACAGTAAAGAGTAACGTTAAAACCTAAAATGAGCATAATTTTTCAAAATAAGAGAAGGATCCCCCTCCTAGCCCCCCACCTCCCCCTCAATGTCGTGGAAGCTTCTGAGGATGGTCATTAGATTGGAAACAGAGAGTTTTAATTCTTTTTATTTTAAATAAGATTGGATTGGAGAATGATTGGAGACAAGTCAGCCCCTGCTCTAGAACTGTTTTTTATATATATTCTTCCTGTTATCCCTTAAGACATCGGATTGACATTAAATGGTACCTATTTTGTACTTTCGCTGGGTGTGCTTAATTTTGCACGTAAGGATATTTTCCATGGGAGAGAATTTTCTTTTGGGGAGTTTTTCAGATAGGAAAATTCCACGGGGGAATTTTTCGTGAGGTCAAATTTTACGGGATGAATTTTCCTCGGTGGGGGGGGGGGGTTGAGATTTGCAGTAGTGAATTTTTTGAAGTAAGGAATTTTCCCGGGGGACAAATTGGTACCGTAGTAGAAGTATCAGTAACTATAGCAGTAGAAGTTTCAGCTTTGTCAATCAGCATTTCATCCATGAATATCCAAATAGAAGGTAAAAACATCGAATAGGTGACGGACTTCAAGTACTGAGGCAGTATATTAACTTTCTGTGGCGAGCCTGAAAAAGAATTACGCACCAGAATAGCCCTAGTCAACATAGTATTTAAATAAAACACTTTTACCAGTCTGGATATCCACAGTGTACTCACAGAAGCTGAAACTCAGAATGTTCCCGAGCGATGTTTTTTTCTGTTCTGAGTTACACTATGGAATTATTTAAGTTAGCCACGGACCAGGAGAGATATCTTATCACCTTTGAAAGGTACTGTCCTCACCGGAGATCCAGGATCAGATGGAGAGACCATGCCAGCAACGACGTGTAATTCCAACCAGACATCGCCTCCGTTGTGAAGCAACGAAGATAGTGACACATTTACAAGAATTTATTGTTAGTATTAAGGAATGTGAATATGAAATCAGAGTTTTGAAGTCAGAGTCAATTAGTTAAAAACTCGTGCCTGAATTCTGAAATTCCCTCTAAAAGTCAGAATCTTCTACTTCGCGGAATTCCCGTTGTGTCTGAGCAAAATGCAGAAACTTCTGCTCGTGAGCTTTTGACTGCCATTGGATTGGCAAGTGCTGACGCTATTCCATTCGTGAAGTGTATCGCTTGAACAGTAATTAAAGTCATATTGACAATCATTACTGATAAAGATAGTAATATGTGGAATTGTACAAAGCTCAGAGGCTCTCGTAAAAGTATCAGTTACGATTTTGCTCGAGACTTAGCGCGTCGCCATGAAAAGCTTTTAGCGTATAGCCAACGCACTTCTGCAACTCCGTAAGTGAAAGTGGTTGAATCCAGGGATATTTCGAAATGGACTAATATTTGGCTTGAATCTAAGAAAAATATCAAAAGCGAAGAACTGGGCGTGTGTAGAGGATACCTGTTTTGATCCTAAGATCTCTGTTAGTGCGCCTAACGTGATCATCCCTTCAATTGTGAATGAAAACTGATTTTGTTGTTTAATTGCCTTATATTTTCTCGGCTGGTTCCTTCCTTTCTTTTTAGTATGCTTTTGGTATATTTACTGTTATATTTATTGTATTTATAATATAATAATTATAATTAATTATAATTGGGAGAACGTTTTGTTGAGTTACAAAATAATCTATTAGATATTGAAAGTACAATTAATAATTAAGCAGGAAGTAGAAATCAAAAGAATAATGATTCAAATTCGGCAAATAAAAGTATATATGTTTCGTAATTAAATGGTTCTGCCTCCTCTAAACGAGATTGTATTTTCTTTGTGCTTCACTTTAACATTCAGGGACTTTGCTCATCTTCTGACGAGCTGAAACGGATCGTTAGTGGTGGACCTCCTGATGTTATTGGATTGTATGAAACTTTCCTAGATTCAGATAAGGATATCCTCTTAGATATTCCAGGATATAGAATGTAGAGGCTGAACAGGAAATATATTGTGAGAGGTGGCCTTGCCCTTGATATCGCTAATCGTCTTGAATATAATGTCCGAAGTGATTTGAGCAGAAATGAGAAAGCGATCTTTGAATCCCTCGGTGTTTAAGGATTTAGCTGTGGGTTTGCTTTACAGGTCCCTTAGTGGATCTATTCCTTCGTTTATAAAAATTCTGGAGGGGGTTTTGTACTCAGTCCAAAAGCATCCCTGTGAGCTAATCTTTATGGGTGATAACTTAACCTGCCGGATCAAAAATCTGCTTCAGCTATAGATTCTTTGCCGATGATGGTCTCCTCGGGAACTCTACCTTCAGTTTGTATACCAGCCGGAGTTACTGACACGCATGCGTCTCTTATTGATGATATTTTTGCGTCTCTAGATATCTTAAATAATCCAGTGCTGGTCGGTGATATTTTTGATCATTTTCACGCTATTTCTCGATATAAGAGTGCTGATCAAACGCAGGGCATAGAATCAACATCTAATCTCCCATTTTCTGTTATGGTGATACTCAGCTGATTCTACTTAGTCCTTGTCTGACTGGTCAGCAATGGGATAGTTTGGTTTCTGAATTGGATTTTAACTGTTCTTTTGTTTTCCTTTAGGATTTAGTGGAGGAAGGTAACCTGGAAGATGGCCACCGCTGAATCCATGGATGACTTCAGGTCTCCACAAAAGCTGGAAAAGGATATTTTATTGTGGAAGCTTTAAAAGGGTACATAATCTGTAGCTCATCATTAACGGATCAAGGTCTTTAGGAGTATATTTAAATTATCATAGGAAATTTCCTGAATATGGAAAGGATATTAGGAAGACATAGTATTTAATTAATTTTGTTCTTAGACCTACTCCCCCTCTGCCTTCTGTTCCAATACCGCTGGAAATCGATGGTAAAAACCGTCCAAGGAGAAAAAAAAGTTTAGCTAGATCTTACCTCTTAATTTTGCTAAAATTGAGAAGACAGCTGCATCCTCTGTGATCTCTGGAACTTGTTGATGCGATTTCAGAGCCTATCTTGGACCCTCATGTTTAAAGTCAATGGTCTTGAACTCTGTTTCTGAGTTTGAGATAGCTCGTATCAGGACACTCTTAAGGGATCATCAAACAGTTCGTGGTAACGAACTGTAGTAACAAAATTCCTACAAGGGTTATCCATGTCATTCTGCCAGCTATTTTGTCACCATTGGCTAAGCTTGTCAACTTCTCTTTCAAGATAGGAATTTTCCCTGAATCTCTCAAGTGAGCTAAGGTTATAGTGCCATATATGTGGTTCTCGGAGGTATCCTCCTAGCTATAAGACAATTTCTCTCCTATCTTTTGTCAGTAAAATTTCTGAGAACGCTGTGATATCCAGTCTTCTTAGTTTTCTGGATGCAAAAGAATTTTTACATGATTTCCAGTTTGGATCCCAAGCAAATCACTCTACAAGGCATGCTTGCACAGTTCTCTTGAATTTCATTCATTTGGCAAAAGATTCTGCTCATATCCACGCAGCTTTGTTTTTGGATATTCGTAAAGCTTTTGATTCCTTGACTCATCGGATTCTTGTTTGGATATTATCACAAATTGGTATTAGATCAAATGCTTTCTCTTGGTTTGAATCATATCTTTCTCGTAGGTCTAATTCAATTGATCTGATTTTCTGAGCCGTTCTAAATTATATTATGGCATCCCTGAGGGATCTGTTCTTTGCCCCATTTTATTTCTGACGTATGTTAATGGTCTGATTTTGGCAGTCAAAACACCAGGCCTCTGGCATACTGCAAGCTGGGTCATCCTTATGTTCGTTAGTGTTCTAATACTACTTCTAACGAAGATGTTCTTGTTGCTTTTGCTGATGGCAGCACTCTTGGAACCCTTGGGAAGATGGAATGTGATATTGAGTATAAGCTTGTGGCAATATTTGAGAGATTTATTTAATGACTCGATGTGAATTACTTGCGCTTTAATGTTGGTAAGTCACATTTTATTATTTTTTCCCGAATTGGTATACCTTTCCCTTAGCTTACACACCTTCAGGTGTCACAAGGCTCCTTGTGTAAAACAGAGAATTGGATAGTCCAGTTTTTTGGCATCGTGCTTGATTAGAACCTTTCATTTAGAAACCATACAGCCATGATTAGGATAAGGTATCACAGAGTTTGGGTATCTTTGAAAACATAGACACACTTTTCCTGGATCTATTCTGGAACTTCTTTTTTTTCTGCTTCGACCAGTCATGTGTTTCTTATTGCCCAATTGTATTGATGTCTACTTTTCCATCTTCACTGTGGTCACTTTTTGTCATGCATAATAAAGCACGGCATCTAGTTATGGACACTAACTTTTGTGTTACTAGCGGACACTAACTTTCTAGTTATGGACTGCTTCTTTTTTGTGTCATCAGCTTTACGGCAATCTTCTAAAATATCTTCAAAAAACTCCTATTTGTGATTCAGCTCCATATAGCTTCCGTTTTTCTTATAATATCTGCATTCTTCCTACACCTACTATTCAATTAGATTTCAATACCCTTATTGCTTGTCAACAGGTCTGGGGTTCACCATCTTCTTCAGTACAGAGATGCCACTCGTTTGGTACTTTTAAAGGATTCTGAAGGACAATTTAGTTAACAATCAAATAGAATAGTTTTTTTTTTGCCTTTTTCTCTGAGGAGTTGATGTCCCATGAGTGTTTGTTTAATGATCTATGGCTGTCTTCTCTGCGCTTTGACTCCCAGTTCTCAGGTATGTTCTCTTTTTTTTATCTCATATGCTATATGGCTTTTGTTCTCTTTTTTGGTTGTTGCTTATATTGTATTTTCTTTTTTTGTACTTCGGCCGAGGAGCCTTTTGAGGGGCAATAAGAGTATTGTATTTCCAGTTTGTATTTATTAATGAATAAAACTCTGAATTCTGAACTCATTGACACCTTGTGTGCTTATGGATACACTGGAGGAACAAAGGCTTAAGGTAAGTGTCCTAATATATTAGTGATCTGTCCTTTTGAAAGTTTACACGCGCATAGTGTGTTTTAGTTTAGTTAAACTTCCCAAATATCTCTAAAATTTTCACTTTAATGGCCTTAACCTGAATTGTAGTCGCAGTAGAAGTAGTGGTTGTAGTAGTAGCAGTAGTAGTAGTAGCATTAATAGTCGTAGTGGTAGTAGTTGCAGTAGCAAGTCGCAATATTTCCTTTTGGTGAATTGAGAGCCCTCATCATTCCCTGAAAGTTTCAAGTTAATAACCTAAGCGGCCCCTTATATACACCCTTTTGACAACTTGCATGTACTTTGTTTTAGTACACGTGTCTTTCGATTTAGTTGCAACACTGTCCTTAATATTTTCGAAATCATAGTTCTACAAATTAGCTTCTTACAAAGTATTTGTGACAATTCCTTCTATATGAAATGCCTTACTGAAAAAAAAAGCGTAGACTATACATAGACTTTACCTTACACGGACATTCCTTGTTACCGAGGATATAAGTTACCGAGGTAACTTATATCGACGGAGTGTCAAAGAAAGTTCTGAGAGGCGCATGTCATTGGAAGTTAAAAGTTCTTGTGTCATTTTTAAGAGTCAAAGGTCATCCCTCCATGCGACCCATATTTACCCAAAGACATCAGATACAAATTCTGAGATATTCATTTGTCCAGAACAGTTGAAAGATCCGACAGCTATGGCACTGGCAATGACAACCCCCCCCCCTCACAGACTTCGGGGCATGGGGTACAAATTATTCAGTTTTCCCATTATATAGGATTTGTTGTTAGGAAAGAAGGGGGACCTTTCACCCTGGGTGTTAAAGAGCATAAGGGTACCAAGATGAGGCTTTCAGGGATAATTGAGACTTTCAGGGTATGACGGGAGGGATCTCCAAGTGACCAAAAGGCAAAATACGCATACTGCTGCTACTGTTACTATCACCACTATTCATACTACCAGCACTAGTACCACCACTACTAACACTACTACTTCTGTTGAGAGGGAAATTAGACTAAATCAAAATACCCTATGTACACGCAGGTTGTTAAAAGAGCAAATCTCAGAACAGTTAAGAGTATACCCTGGTGAGTGCCCTTGCAAGAATAGGTTGGTTATAAGTGGATTGAGCCTTTTTGGTGCTCGGAGAGGGTGTGGGGTCTCCGCCTCGTCATAAGACTCTTTCTCTGTCTGTTTCTCTAACAGAAAAATCGTTGCTTACGTGACTTCGTGGTAACATCAATGGTAATACTTTTCCTGACCAAAACTATGACTTCTAATAACGCTGCGGGGTGACATTGAGGAGTTTCACTCTTCGAAGAAATTATAGCCATGGATACGAAACTGTATTGGCACTGGCTTAAGATTAACACGTTATTTCTGTGGGTTTAGTCTGTTTTGGTAGGGTTATTGCGTAAAGAACCCCTTCCTAGCTAATTTCTCTATTATGGGTTTTCTCCCCATATTAGTATAATATTTGTAGGCATGGAAATATAGTGAGGCAAACGTAATAGACTTGGGATTCTCTGTATAGGATATCTACTCTTGTTGATAGAAGAGCATAGTCAAGTGTGGAATACCATGTTGTGCTGAAGTTGGGCCCAAGATTATGCGAAGTCTCCATTAAGCTGGTGGGGTCGGGGAGTTCTTGCTCTCTGGTTCTAAGCCTTCTTCAGCGCTTCCTGTAGACTTGAGAAGATGTGTTGCTGAATCCACCTGCTGAACTGGCTCTGGAACTACTGCTTTTCTTGAGGCCAAAAAATGTCAATAATTTAAAGAATATGGAAATTCCCACTTGGGATGTTACAACATTAAAAAAGTGACTATCGTATCAGCATTTCGATTGAGGAATTCAGACGCTTCAAACTACACTTACCAGGAGTTTCATAAACTCGTGTTAAACGTAAAGAAAATGGAGAAAACGTTAAAATATGAATTAAGGGCAATAAAATGGAGGCCATGGACAAAAATGCCAAAGATCTGGATGCAGAGGTGATGCTGGGTTAACCCGAAGATCAATCAAGTAGACAGCTTTCCTTACCTATGCAATATAAATATCAAAGATGTTAGGTTCCGTGGACATGTTAAAAGTAGAATAGTTTAGGGTCAGGGTGTTTTTTCACAATGAAAAAAAGTTTGGAAGAATAAAAAGATAAGAACGAATCAAAATTAGAATATTGGAAGCTACAGCGATGACAGTGCTCAAGTATGGTTCAGAAGCATGGGTACTCTGAAAAACAGAGGAATGTTTGCTATAATATATATATATATATATATATATATATATATATATATATATATATATATATATATATATATATATATATATATATATATATATATATATATTATATATATATATTTATATATATATATTACATACAATATATATTACTATTATTGCTTATATATAAAAAGAAAAATAATAGAAGAAGAATAAGAAGAAAAATTAACCCAAATGACTTTTCATTAACCTTTTGAATACCTTGATGGAGTGGCAATCGTTGATATTCTTCAGCAGAGAGTTCCAGACCCTACTACATGCGTACATAGGGCTAAAAGCTGACCTCACGGTTGGAGCTCTAACGACCAATAAAACTTCAGAGTTACGAGTTCCACGAAGATTTATAATAATTTAGGGTTGTAACAATTTTGAAAAACAAGAGGGGAGTTGGCCATTAAGATATTTATGAACAAAAATAGCACAAGGTAGCAAATACTATGGACAGAACCTAAGGAGAGAATTTGTTGACGTACTATGAAACTAATTGACGGGTCTTTTCATGAAGAAGAGAAAGTGGTTTAAATAGGGATGGGAAAGTACTCATCCAAACAATAGAACAGCAATTCATGTACGGCTGTATGAGAGAATTATAAAGAAGCTTTAAAATACATCCAGGAAAAATATAACTTAGCTTACGTATCTTACCTAAGTTTCTTCACATTTTTAATCGGAGAAGGTTAATATGGCTCTTAAATGAAAGATTCTCATGGACAAGAACTCCTAGAAACCTAAAAAACCTATTCTGTGATCTAAAAGTCATACCTTTAGAATTTGGAATAATATTCAAGCCTGGAAATTGCAAGCCAATTCTGGAAACAAAAACGATAATTGAGACTTAGAAAAATCCAGAGCGATACAATTTGGTTCAAACCACTCATAAGCTCTGTCCATCAGTATTTGAATCCTTATGACCAAATTATTTTGATCCCGCTCGGTACAAACAAGTGTACTATCATCAGCAAATGCAAATAAATGAACATTTTGTTCAATATATATTAAATAAGGATACTGCAACTCATCCGGGTGACATTTATTGCAACAGGACCAAGGATACACCCTTGTAGACTTCCAAAGTCTGTTTCGGCCTTAATATTAGACCCTGGATCGAAAGAAATAAACCGGCCATGAAGATAAGATTGCAACCATTTTAATGGTTCTTCCAGAACATCAAAATGCAAAAATTTTACTCATACATAGCACTAATTACTTTAATGCATTTGTCTGGTACATAAGGATAAGACCTTTGCTAAAGCTCTTCTATCAACAGAATCAAACACTTACTCATAATCTATAAAACTGAAAACCATAGATGTTTGACAACTAAGGCACTTCTCAATTATTAATCTAGAGTGAAAATTTGGTCTACACTTCCTCTACCTTTTCTAAAACTGCTCTTAAAACTTTGTCCCCAGCATCTCTATGTCTAAATAGTATCATAATACTAAGTAAGTTGCTGCCTACAGAGACCAGACTAAGGCCTTGATAATTACGAAACTCACCCTTATCATCTTTCATATACGGAGGTTTAATTAAGGTTTTCCTAAGATCGCCAGGTACGTCCCCCTTTTCAAAAAGTATATTCATAGTCTTCAGTAAGTTATTACTAACCCCAAGTCATCATATTTAAGAAACTCATTTACCACACTATCAGAACCTAGGGCCTTATTATTTTCTAGTCCTTTTAGTACTATCGCTAATTCTTCCTCACAAAACAAATATTCCTCAGTTTAGCACATTCTCAAAATGATCCACCCATCGTTCTTTAATTCTTTCCTTATCACTAATTGTGGACCCGATCCTATCTTTAGCTTGGACAAGTTCAGATTGACTAGTCCCTATCAGTTTATTAACATGGCAGTACAATGTTTTACTATTAGGGTGTCTAGCTATATCTTAAAATCTTCGGTAATTTTATCCACGCCCTCCACTTCACACATCCTTAGTTCATATTTTAATACTTTCTCCACTTTCTTTACATTACGTTTGTTTTCTTGTGATCTATCACTCAGATAATTCTAGTATAAACCCCTTCTCCTCTCTATTAAACATAGACCTTTTTGACTAATATTTCTTGCTGTTTTCATTACTAGCTGTATTATTATCTGGCTGTTACATTTATGTGATATTAACTTTCTTCCCTAAAGTACCATCAGCAACTTCACAATCTGTTTTTCTAAAATTATTCCAACCATCTTCCATATTGTCAAATTTTAAATTCTCAAGCTTAGTATTCAACTGCTCCTGGAAAGGTTTTCTCAAATTCTCATCATGGATTCTACCAGCATCATCACTTCGCGGAAGGTTGTTACTCTTCCTAAATGGTGATATTTTACACTAGATGGTGATATTTACTTTTAACATCAATAACAGAACTGCTATATACCGTAGTATCTTGCATTGATCGTACCAGTCTTCAGTTCAACATAACTTAACCAATAAGGTTTGCTGTCCTACCATCACATGAATACCATATAAACTTAGCGGCATTTTATTACCTAACGCAGTATTGGTCAAATCTAGATTGTTATACCTACAAAATTGCAATGGTTTGGGGCCATTACTGTTTTCTTTTTCTACGCCAAATTTAACCAGGCTAGGATACCATCTGTACCTACTTCTACCCATGAGGGCGTTATAAACTCCGAACAAAAGCACCATATTTCTAGTTTGGGCCCCGTCTATTTGCTCCTGTAGCTATAAGTAAAATTTATCTGAGTCACTAGTATTTCCGTCAGTCGGTTCAACAGGGGCATATATTCCTTTAACGGATATCCTAAACTTTTTAGTCATAAAATTATCAGTTAGTATTCTATTATTAATACCTTTCTAGCGTAAACAAGACTTAGCAGTTTCCTAAATTATCATGAGCCCTATTCCTTGTCTATGTACCCCATCCTGCCTGCCTTAGTAAACAATTCTATGTTATCAAATTTTATGCTTCCTACTTTGGGGATATGAGTATTTGAGCTTGTAGTAAGTCCAGTTTGAATTGTCTAAATTCGTTAGTCAAAATGTCGACACTGTACTCAATTTTTAACGTCGCAACATTCCAAGTTCCAAGTTTCATGCTATTTAAATCATTGAAATTATTTTAGCCTCAGAAATAGCAATGATCCTGGATACCAGTGCAAGGACGGATATTACCATATTTTCTCAAGTCTACATCGAAGCACTTAAGCCGGCTTAGAACCAGACAGCAAGAAGCATCTGAAACTTCCATAATGAATGGATTATTTTATGCAATCTTGCGCCCACCTTGGTCACAACATGGATTTCAGCACTTGACGATGTTTTTCTATCATCAAGAGTCGAAATCTTGCACAGACAGTCCCTAGCCTATTACCTCCGATTCATTGTATATTCACGCCTAAAAACAGTGTGCTACTACGGGGATTAGCCCATAGCAGATAAATTAGCTAGGAAAAGCTTTTTCAGCCCGAAAACGCCCTTCAAAACAGATCAAGCCCAAAAAATTATACAATCATCAGGATCCTGTGCGGATGCTGTGTCGTTTACTAGGCTATATTTTACTCAAGTGGCACCACTCCTCAAGTGTAGATAGAGTTGACCACAAGGTCCCCAGTCTTGTAGATACCCTGAAAGGGTCGTAGAGCCCTTTACAGAGGCCGTTGTCCATAGATCTGGATTTTATGCGCTGCCCCAGTTGTCTTTCTATGGAGGATTTCCTCACGATAGTGTTCTGCGCCCCCAGGCAATTTAACCCATTACTGGGAGAAGGTTTGTAACTCATAGGACATGTGAAAATTCCAGTGGGCACTGTTGAGCGTGCATTTGAGGGCCCTTCTTGATCCTCCACCTGTTTTTATGGCCCCGGGTGAGGGTACCCCAGTTTCTATTATGGACCCTCAAAGACAAGGTCCATCCTTGGTCCTTGCCTCCTATGGAGGTACATTACATATCTGTAGGGTGCTCTCCTATCACCCTTTGGGAACACGCGGAGTGGCCTTGGGGAGCCCTTAAGGAGCAGTAGACCCAAAAAGTTTTTCTTTGCTGAAACAGAAGAAGAATAGTGAATAGAGAGAGGTTTTGACGAGCGGGCATTCCCCCTCACATACGAAATAATTTATATTTCTTTTAAGTTTTGATTTTGTTCCTTATTTCAGCTGAAATTTTTTTTTTTCTTTTTTATTACTTGCCTTTTTGTTTATACAACTACACAAAAAATTGTGAATTTGACTTTCCTATCACAGGAGACAAAATAATGCTAACTTTTTAATGTTTCGGAGTCTATAGATAGTATCGCAATTGGGTATCTACATAGTTCTAGAAGAGAAATAGAAAAATTCTACCAATTAATAAATGAAAATTGCATCCTTAAAATTTTCAGTTTGATGCAAATAGATCTATCGCAAAATTCGTAATTAAAAATGATTTTCGAAGGGCTTGTACTGTTCACTAGAGTTTATTGTGGTCTTTGCTAATATTAGACTGCGTGAAATCTCTATGTATTTATGCTATTTTTTCGTCTTTTTTTAAATTTATTAGAAAATTTTTACAACACCACTACAGCTCTTGTAATAAGCCTCCAAACTTGCAGCATGATTTCAAACTTGAGAGTTGCCCAAGTACGGCATACAAGGCTATTTTAATCGTCCTATATCTGAGAAAGTGAAATTAATACCTCCCTTAAAGTAAAGTTTCAGGTTAGGTTATATAACTCAAACTCTCAGAGTGCATCACCAAGAGGAAAAAAACAAAACAACAAACAATGAAAATTTATTTAATCAATTTTAGACATCAAAGTTGAGGGGAGAAAATCCTCTATCCAATGGAGTAGTTGGGGGGGGCAGTTGCCACCCAATAATACGGAGAAAATTATCCATCTAATTGATAAATAGACCAGTTGATCAGCCATAAAGTTCCCTTTTCAAATATTAATTAAAAAAGGCATTTTTTCTTAGGAAATTAAAGAACCGTATAAAAATCTATGACAAGCAGAAATAAACCTTAAAATATTCCATGCTGAAAATGAACAAAAATTACCTATTAATAAATACACCAAGCTAAAAAGGGCCAGTGGCGTCGAGGGGGAGGGAGAACCTTTTACTTCCCTCTCGACTTGAAAAAAACTTTTTCTGGTATTTTGGTTGTTAAATTCAATTGAGGAAAATTTTCAAATCCTTGGTATGGAGTATAAACGAATTGGTCTTCCATTTAATGAGAGTAAGACTGAGTTACTGGTGTTCAATCACTGTTCAAATTGGCCGACAAATGTTCTGTTAAGTTAACATGTTATTAAACCACAAGATGCACTGACGTATCCTGGTGTACCGAATGGGCCGAATCTTTGCGCCACGCGTCAATTTCTGAAAGAGGTTTTTTTTGCCAGAAAATTTAGGAATGCCTATGGTTTACTAGTTATGTTAAAGCATAAATTTAACCACCGTACTTTAGCTACCGTTTATAAAGCATTTGCTGTTCCGCATTTACTCGCCCTTGTACCATTTTGCTCTTTTCTTACTGCTCCAGATATTGAGCATTTAGGAGAGTGTTTCTACAAGTATAAGAAATGTTTGTCCAGCTGCCTCTCTGGACTAAAAACAGCTCCCTATCCTCGCGGCACGGAGCTTCTAGTGTAGTGTTCGTTGTGTAGAAAAGAAATGACAGATATCTGAGGCAGATTATTGTTGAAAGAATATATAGATTATTGGTGAAAATATATATATATATATATATATATATATATATATATATATATATATATATATATATATATATATATATATATATATATATATATATATATATATATATATATAAGAATAATTACGATCACATTTGGTGAATATAAAACCATTCTTTCACAAACATAGGTATCATATTTTCATTTTTTTTGGGGAGGGGGGGTTTGCTGACACTTGTCATATTGGTTTACCCCAATTGACATCACTAAAGATGAGGACTTACGGATTCTGAAACTTCCCATCAAGCTGTTTAAGTGGAATCAATTTCTCCTCCAATAACATTTGGAGGCTCTCTGATTTCCAGGCCCCTGAGGAGTTTGCGGTCATACTCATCTTTTAAGTGGTTTTAAAGAGTAAGCTCACATGTAATAAGAGCAGTGAATTCCAAAATTAACGAAAAAATTTCATTTGCTTCACGATGTTCATTTGGTATTCATTTATTAAACCTTCAAAATAAGAAAAAAAATTAGAAATTTGGGAAGGAACTGTGTCAGTAAGTGTTAACAGACCTAAGATGGGTCCAGAGGGAGAAATACAATTATTGTGATGTCCTTAGTACTTGAGCGATAATCCAATAGGCTAATATATAGATAACACTTCATTAACGAGGTAACAAGGCGCCGTACCATGAATAACAATTTAAGATATAAAAAAAAATAATAAAAAAGTACTAAGCCTAATTGATTAGTCGTTGCGCTAGGATACAACACTAAGAATAGCGAATAAAAAATAAATTACTACAGAAGAAGGTCATATTAATGAAGCTTTTGTTCATTCAACAGTGAAGTGACATTTATGGGTTTTGTACTAATTTGCTGTTTACTTTTACTCTTTAAATTTTTGACTGCTAACCTTGATTGAAAATTGTGAAATAACTGCAACAAGAATATATATAGTTTGAAAATGTGTAGCAAATCAAAGTGCAATTGTGTGTTGGTGAGATAAAGAACTCAGTATTATTACAAAATGAGGGTTTTAATGTCAATGGTAAGTAACTTGCCACATTTTTTCTCAAACTAAGCACACCATCTTTATTGTTGTTTGCATAGTATGAAAATAAAGATGAATCTTATTTTAGATACGTTTCTTAGGATTTTTTTTCTCAGAGATTCAACCTGTCACGGGCTGTGGATGGGGGAACACAGGAAAAAGAGAAATCTATTTATTTAGCTGTTCTCATTTTAAAAGTACAGAAGTAAAATAAATTTATTATCTCATTTTGTTTTGTTCTATCATTAGTTTCTGCTTTTTTTTTGGGTTATTATCGCTCCACGGAAAATATGTTGAATATTTTGCTTTATGGCTTACTATTTATCTAAGAAGATTTGCATAATACCTGACTGCTAAGGTGTCTTAATTCGGGCTACCAAAATATGCGAAGATTTCAGTTGGAAACATAACTTGTTAACTCACTATTTTTCACAATAATTGTTAAAAAATGTGTGTTTTCAAATGTCACACAGCAATTTTGCGTCAGTGAAATGAAGACTTCAGTATAACTGTAAAAATGAAAATTTTTGTCTCCATTGCAGGTAAACTTGTAAAATGTCATATACTTAAAAAAGATGAGATACTCTTTTCCAAGGCATCATAAAAATTGAAATTAATTCTTGACATTTTGAAAGTATGGTTTTGCAATTGCATTCAATTCAAATTACAATTGACATTAATATAATTACGTCTCTGATGGTCTCAACTCCTTTGAGAAGGAAATAAGGGGATAAGCCAAAACAAAAAACTATTAGTGATTGCTTTCCAATTTTTTTATTTTTTTTTATTTTTATTACATTTGGCAACATTTAGTTTTATGCAATTTAATTAGAAAGCGGTATTCAGTTTCAGGCACACACCTTGGCAATTGTTACTGTACCTTAAACAAAATAAAAATAGACAGTTTCTTGTGAAAAAAGTCACTGCAAAAAGTCACTGCAAAAAAGTCAAAGGAACACGGATAATGTTTGGTAGGGAAGGAGGAGCTTAGATTCAATGTTCCCATTTGTTTGTGCCTGTGCACAATACCACAAAGAATTACTATAATTTGTACAATAAATATATTCATCAATTCAAGAATAAAAAAATATTTATAAAGTCTATTAAAAACCTTAGCTTCATGTTTAATTAGTATTGAAATTTCAGAGCAACATATAGCCACTTCTGGCTACAAATACACATATCCATGTCGGGAAAACCCAGCCAATCACTACTGTTTGGGTCTGAAAACAGTAATTTGACGTTTTGTAACGGGTATCTGAAGCCATTTGTATTTTTTTTTTATTAGAAAATCAGGGTTTAAATTTAAGTGCTAAAAATTTTATTCATAAACATGCACCCTGTTTTTTTTGTTTTGCTTTTTTTTTTACACGGAATAAGTTGAAACGTTTTCGAAAACCGTTTTGGTAGGAGGTATGCAGGGACCAGCAACGTGGCCCACCCCTACCAAATCCAAATTTTTCTTGGCTTTTTGTCACCTCTTATTAAAATTATCAATATTTTTTTTATTATTCCTCCTCCAAACAAAAAAAAAATCCTGCCTAGGTGCCTAGCTGGTGGTAAGGCCATTAAGGTCTTTTCTTTCTCTTCTTCTAAACTATTTGCCAAATAGTCCTATCAATTAACAATGCTAAGGATCTCTTCCAGCAACTGGATTGATTCCTATTACTACCCTTTATTTCATCGTCATCACTGGTCCTGCAGCCAGTTTTATGAAATATTATGAATAGGATTTAAAAAGTAATCCTAACATACTTGAGAATAAACTTTTTAATTATTATCTATTTCTCGACACAAAATTTAATCTTCAATTTTTTTAAGTGAATAGTGATATATATATATATATATATATATATATATATATATATATATATATATATATATATATATATATATAAGTGAATAAATTTTTTTAGTGAGTATATATATATATATATATATATATATATATATATATATATATATATATATATATATATATATATATATATATTTGTATGTGTGTTTGTCTATATGTGTGAATAAAAATTGTCTGTGTATATGTGTGCATAAAAAAAATAAGTGTATGTTTCATTTGCAGCTAAGCTTTTCAAGGTAAAATTTGAAATTTTTTTCAATTTTAGAAAAAAAGATTAATTTTCAAAAAATTTGTTTTCACACCTTTACCCCGTCCTTTGGAAACCACATTTTCTGGTCAATAATACCCAATACTCTTTAAAAAACAAAATGGGTGATCGGACTCCGTTTATGTTAATTTGTAACAAAATGAAATTATTTTTTCATAGTTTCTGACAAAAGATTAATTACACCAATTGAACCGACCAGTTAAGTAGCGATAATTTTAAATTATTACTTAATGCAGCATGTGGTATGAAAAATGATTTTCACTAACCTATTTTCTAAAATAAGGCAAATTTTCTCAGTCTCGTAACTTTTGATGGGTATAATTAAACTTGATGAAACATATATTTAAAAGAAGCATTAAAATGCGATTCTTTCGATGTAGCTATTAGTATCGAAATTCCATTTTTTAGAGTTTTGGTTACTATTGAGCTGGGTCACTCCTTATTACAGTTCGTTACCACGAACTGTTTGATTATTATTAGTCCTCTCCGAATAAAAAAAAATCCTGTTTAAGTGCCTGACTGGTGGTTAGGAGATCTCATGAAATTACTAGTTTAAAAAACCATGTCACTATTTCACCATTTACTAATGCACCACTTATATTAAGGTCTTTTCTTTCTCTTCTTCTAAACTATTTAAAAAATAGTCCTAAAAATTCACAATGCTTAAGATGAAAGAATAACAGTTCAAAATAGGGATGAAATCTTTTAATCGACAGTGAAGAGATATAGATTTTTTTTTTTTAACTGGATCTTTCGAACACATAAACAGTGTTCATCATCAGCAGTAAAACTAAAAGACATCAATAAAAACAAACAAAATTTGTACTTAATCCTTTTTTCTTACATTGATGAAGAAAATCTTGTTGATTTATAACATTTGAGTGTCTCTTATGGGTGTTATTATATTTAGACACCTCCTTGGTCACATTATCCCCATATACTCAACGTAGATAACTTCGAAGACCGCACTGCTTTTCCATGACAAAATAGTGTATATTGCATTTGCTGCTAAGCTTTTCCAGGTAAAACTTGAAATTTCTTTCAGGTTTGGAAAAAAGGTTAATTTGCTAAAAAATTGTTTTCACGCCTTTACCCCGTCCCTCTGGAAAACACATTATATGGCTTACACCAATGATCTTTAAAAAAAAAACAAAAAAAAAAAAACGGGTGATCGGACTCCAATTATTATAATCTGTAACAAAGATGAAACTATTTATTGATTGTTTCTGACAAAAGATTAATTACACCAGTTGAATTGACCAATTAAATAGAGATAATTTTAAATTATTACTTAATGTACCATGTGGTATGAAACCTGACATATCGCTTAATCTTTTCAGCTCGTTTGCTTTACCTTCGTGTGCCTCATCAGTTTTGCTGCTGCCCGGCCAAGGAGTGGAGCCACATCTGGGGCACAGCAAGATGATGCATTAGCAGTTATTGGACAGGGGCCACAAGAAGGTATGATATTCGTCTAAGTTAAAACAAAAGGGGTATTACATATAGATATAAAAAACAAAAATAAATTTGTCTCGCCAGATTAGTGACTGTTCGAAGAAATTTCCTCCCTATGTATAGTCATATTTTTTTGGCTCTTCCTATTGTATTAGTATAATTGTCGATCAATGGTCTTACGGTGGTGTAGCAAATAATATTAGGTATCACATAATTAGAAGAAGGAACTGAACCTTACCTGCATCAATAGATGATCAGGAATCAACTGTAATTGATCAATATTCAATCTGATTCTTTGTCCTGTTTCCGGTTCGCTCAAAGTTAATTGCATACCTAACTGACTATAATGCTTACACAAAAACATTAAACAATAAATACGCGCGAAAAATATACGTAAACAAAAAAAACAAATAAATGCCCAATGCCGTGCTTTTACAACCAACTGAAAAATATATAGAGGTAATTTCCATATATAATTGACTACACAATTTTTCATAATTTTTAAAAATATATACGATTGTTTAAGTTTTCTCCTAATAACCTCAAACAATGAGATTTAATTTATTGCATCTTATTTTTCATTATAACTACGTAAGTAATGCGAGCCATAGCAACGCATCGCAAATAAATAATATTCTTATGTGGCCAAATAATTAATATATATTGACGCCCTTCTTAATGTTAGACTGATTTTGAAGTAGACAGATGGATATTTTTGGAAAACAGGTGTTAAAACATAATGTGTAAAAACTATGCAAATAGGGCACATAAGTTCCAAATAAACAAATGTAAATAACAAGAAAAACTCAAGAGGGGTAAGAGAGTAAGAATATAATCCTAAATACTTGGCCTAAACTTAAAAGAGCCTTCTTGTTGATGTATATTTAAGCTTCTATTACAAGAAGTAATTACTTACTGTTCTTTCCTCATTCTGCTTTTAGATTCTTATACTTTTTATATTTAGGATTTGGTTGACAAATCTAAACAATTTTTCAATTAAATCAGGGTCTGAAGAATAAGACGATGCAATTCTTTTGAATTTTTACGGCTTAAAAATACATTTTTGGACCGAAAGTAAAGAAAATAATATTTATAAACCTTTTTTTGATTTTTATGCTCTTTAGCCTCACATCATGTCCTATACAATTTCTTCCTACACAATATTTTTCTTGAATATTTTAAAACAACTTGGTTTGGAAGGCTCATTTATTTTCAGTCCTTATTAGGGCAATAGTGATAAGCTTTACTTGAAGGCTAGGCGGCGTAAGCAGCTCTCTTTAAATTTTAGAAACAAGTTAGAGGCACCACTCCAGTCGGTTGATTTTTGTAATTGTGCTTTTTGTATCATTTCTTATTTTAATTTTCACTACCAGGCCACAATTTTAGAATTTCTAGTCCTTCTAGGCACGATTTAGTTTAAAAGAGAAAGAAATTGTATTTCATATAAACTCCAAAGCAAATTTGCATTCAAGATCTTCTGAAACACTAAAAACAAAATTAGTGGTTTTGACAAAAAAAAAACATAAAGACTGACTTTCAAACAATTACGTCAAGACAATTTTTAATTCAATGTAGGGACGGTTTATTCAATTTTTTTTCTCAGACCTGCGACAACACTGGCTAGGTCAGTTATTCCTCTTATTAAAACACAGCTAAACTTGCAGTTTATTTTCTTTTTATTGTTAGTACTATTAAGGTAAGGCTTTTTTTGACATTTTTTAATTCTCTAATAGATATTTTCTAAGAGGTTTTGAGAGGAATATTTGTTTGATTTACAATACCTGCTTATGTTGTCAATAGAAAAAAAATTCTGAAGAGACATAACTTGAAGTAGGTAATGTTAAGTTGTAATGCTCATAATAACAGAAAAAAATAGTTCTAAACCATCACCTCTCCGAATTTATTGAAGAAGGGAGAAATAAAAGGGTGAAAAAAAATGAAAAGATGAAAAATGGAAAAAATACCAAAAGCAAAGAAATAAACGGACGTCTTATCCGTGAAAATAATTCCCAAGAATACAACCCTGATGAATAGGACGCCAAATTTTGTCTAATAACTACTAAACACATGTTTTATTATAGTCAGGATTTCGTCCAGAAAAAGTTTTCATGGGGATTGCTCCGCGATACATCGCAACAACCGTTAGTTTTAAGGTTTTTCAAAGATATTCAAAATGTTGCCAAACTATTTTTTTTCTTTAGCTTTGGCTACTTATAATTTTTCTATTGCAATGAGACTACTGAGTTATTATTATTTTGGAAACAAACAAAAAAGAGAGGAGAAGAGTGGATTTGGTGGTTTTGGAGGATATGGAGGCCATGGCTTTGGAAGCGGCTATAGCCATAGTGGATATGGAGGTTACAATGGAGGATACGGTCAAGGAGGCTATGGTGGTTTTGGCCAAGGAGGCTATGGCTACGGAGGTTACGGAGACTATGGAGGATTTAGCCACGGATATGGTGGCTTTTTCTAAACAATGACTTAACTAAATCCTTGTGGTGTTTCTGGTCAAAATTTTTTAACAATAATTTAAATAAACATTATTTTATTATTGCTTGTTCCAATTAAAGGTGAGGCACAATTCAGGGGACAGATTGAATTTCAACTTTTTAATTCGAATTTAGAGATGAGAAGAGTTTTCTCCCCACAACTCTTTTTTTCTGCAAAATAACAACACCATAGCAAAGAGAAATAGGCCTTCGCCGATTTTTCTTAATTTTGGTTCCTAGGTCTATCATACAGAGTAAATGATCCTAAAAACCGGCAAGGACTGATTCGACGGCAAATTTTGAAACATAGGGTCTTTTTGTCCTTAAATAATTGAATCAGGGACAATAAGGGCATTCAGGACCTACTTGAAGCAAGGTTAAACCAAGATTTTGAATGCTTAGAATTAAAATTAATTGTAATCAGGCTCACCAGAAACATACCTTTGGGGTTGATATTACGTGTATATTCCAGAGGACAAGGATGGCAAATGCTTTGAATAGTCCTAGTTAGAATATGGACACGTTAGACGACATTAGAATCAAAATTGGGTCATGACTAATTGTATGTATAAGTCGAAGACCTCGAGAGGTTTCCTAATTCCCAAACCCCCTGTCTCAGCCTTGTCTCTATAGAGAATAGTCACTTAGATTACACTACATTACTAATTATGAATTAAGTAAAAAGCAAACATATAAAACGAGTTAAAGTGTTAATTAAGTCAGAGGCAACGCTAATAAAGGATAAAAGGCTTCAATGTGTTAATATCTATCTAGTGTTATTTTTTTTCCCCAGACGTACTTCATATGGAAAGGGTGCTCATATAAAATTCGGGGAAGGGGGGAACTGATTCGATAGGAAATAGGGAGTTCTAGTGCTCCCGTTTCTAGCACCCTTTTTAAGAATCAAAATTGATCGGAGTGCACCTAGCTCCCCCAAGCCCTTCTGTCCCAGTTTCATAGGGTAAAAATTTTTTGAGATAGCCATTGTGTTTAAAAAAATAGTTCAATGAGTATTTAGCAAAAACTCCAGGAACTACCCACCCAACCTGGGGCAGGTGTTTTAAGCTATGCTTAGAAAATAATTAAGGTTTTTATGGAAGTGGAGGTTTTCTAAACTTTGGAGGGGGCTCATTCAAATGCAAATTGAAAATTCTAGTCCTCATTTTAAGGTTGTAAAGTAATCAGCGGGCAACTATCCTCTTCCCCACGCTCTTTTCCCCCCAAATGCTTCTGATTAAGATTTGAGATAGTCACTCTGTTTAAAATAGTTCAAAGGTCAACTAACAAAACTTTGGGGTTAAAACAACCACCCAGAGCCTGAAAGTACGTGTTGAAAGTGATACCCCGGGGACAATTGAAGTTTAGTTATCCCAAACCTTTGGAGGGGGCTCATTTGGCTACAAATTGAAAGTTCTATCTTACTTTTTAAGAGTCATAAATGATCGGAAGGCAATTAGACCCCCTTACCACCAACATCTTTTTTCTCCAAATGCACCGGTCAAAATTTAAGATAGCAATTTCGTTCAAAATAGTTTAAAGATAAGATAACAAAAGCTCCGGGGTGGACACAATCCCCCATAGCCCGGGTCACGTATTGAAAGTTATGACTGGATATAAGTCAGTCATAACTACGGTATGGAAACCGTTATATACGGTATGGAACCGTATATAAGGTTCTTATACAAAAAAAAATGTGGTCCGATAAACTTCATAGAAATTCACTTAATTGCAAATTGAAAGTTCTAGATTGCTTTTTCAGATTCAAAAGTGATTAGAGGGCGAAAAGCCCCCCCCCCCTCAATCCCTCTTTTCTCCAAATGTATCTGACCATAATTTTGAGAAAGCCATTTTGTTTAAAATATTCGAAACATCAACTAACAAAAGATTTTGGGTCAACACAGCCCCCAGAGCACAGTGGTAAGTGTTACTTAGGATTGCCCTTGGGGTACAGATAACTTTTTATGGAAGGGGTGATTGTATATACATTCGAGGGGGATCACTTGATTAAAAATTGAGAGTTCTAATTCCATTTTTAAGAGTCAAATATGATCGAAGAGCTGCCTCTCACGCTCTTTTTTCCCCTTCGTATTCGATCGAATTTTCAAGATAGGCATTTTTTTCAGAACTGTCCAATGATCAAATAAACATACCTTTGGGGTTGACATAACGTCCCTGAATCCGGAGGCAAGTTGTTTGAGCTATGCCATGGAGCCATATAAATTTATTATAGAAGGGATAGTCACATAAACATTGGAAGTGGGCTAAATAGATTGGATATTGAAAGTTTTAGTTCCATTTTCAAGAGCTAAAAATGAATTGAACGGCGCCCCCATCCTCTTTTGCCAAATGTATCCGATCGAGATTTTGAAATAGTTATTTGGTTCAAAATAGTCCAAACATCATATAACAGTGCCTCCAGGGCAAACACACCCCAAACGTTCGGAGGCTAGGGTTGTAAATTATGTCCCAGAGCAAAGTAGTATGGCCCTAACATGGCCCGTGAACACATAATTTGCATAATCGGTTACTATACCTGTAACAGGCTGACGAATGCATAATTTACATGTTTAAATTAGCATAAAATTAGAACCGGAGAAAGTTGACAAGGAGAAATATTTGAACTGTGATTCAAGCATTAATGGGGATCCTTTTGGAAATGTATGCCTGCGCTGTAATGATAGTGAGGAGCTTAATTCCCTTGGAGTACCCAAGAATTTCCATCATGCAAAAGGTGGATATGTGAGAGTGAGATCTCCAGAGATGACAACACTTAAAGAGAATGCAAACATGACGAGAGCCAACTTCTTGCTACTGCTGCTGGTAACATGGTACCCGTCCTTAAATTCCATCATGATATTTCTGGTATTAGTATTCTAAAGTGGGCAAGAAATAGAAAGGCTTATTCCTCTACCAACGTCATAATGCATATCTTGTCTATGTGCCAAAACTGCAAACTCTGTTAAAATAAGGTGGTAATAAATAGTGAAACTGTAAGCAAAAACAGGCATTAGTAAATAATCCCACCAATAAATATAAAGACAAACCTATAACAAACACATCACATGTGAACATTATTAGTACCACTGATTGTATATTAACAGATACAGTCAATTAACCCAATAATACCAATGTCAAAATGTATATTGAGCCAGTAGGTGACGCCGCAGTAAAAATTGTGTATGACTTAAAATGGATTAGTGATTTTTCTACAGGCTAGGAACTAAGAGAAGTGAACAACTTCGCTATCAAGAAATAAAATGATGAATTATTTTATGGAACAGATTCAAAATGTCCAAAGTTGTTGAATGGTATTAATAATGAAGAATATTGTATGTAAGAGACAAAGGCCGGAAAAAGAGAGAGGAAGTCTAGAAACATATATATACAGACAAAGTCAGACACAAAAACACGTAAACACAGAGATGGAGACAAGCGTACATCCA